>NC_143037.1:33265000-33472500 GCF_057628025.1 Oncorhynchus mykiss
CTGTGTAGATCAGTCAATTCTTAACGTAAAGACTTAAAACTCAGGATTCTGTAAGAGGCTACCTCAGTCAAGACATGTGTTTACCTATAGCTTCCTGTGCCAACCGGAAGTGCCTTTAATTGGGTCACACTGTCTGTTTCGAAGGGTTAAAAAAGTCTGATCTCTCCAAGATTTCATATGTGTGACTAGGTAACCCTCCTGAACTGTAAATCAGTCATTTCTCCCAACAGATGTCAAAGAAAAGCTCTCTCACACACACACAGCAAGGATGGAGTGAAAAAGTGCGGTGCTTAAAGACACAGAGAGCAGGAAATGGCATTACCATAATCCCTAGGCCGTGCCGAGTTCAACGAGATATCCCGCTTGACCGTAGCTCGCTCGGTCTAGGCGCAGCGACCATTAGAAAAGTAGGCCCAAAATGAAGCCTGCACCACAACATCATTTGCTTTTGGGTGACAGCGGCGGAACTGTTAGGTTTAGAAGGACAATTCCACCACAGGAATGTTCCCAAGGTCCTCCCGATCTGTGCAAGCCTAACCTTGACCGTGTGGCATTAACCCTTAACAGTAAAACAGGTTTTTTGATCTCACAGATTACAATGACATCTCTCCCCATAGGAATACATTGCCTGCTCCCCTAAATTCAACCTGAAGCCTATGTGGGTTATGAATGCCGTATGAACCTGTCTTCGGTGACAGTCCATCAGAACCACTATGAGGTCTACCTGTGTTGATTCTAAGCTTCCTGAAGCAACCGGAAGTGGTTAAAATCACCCTAAAAGTGTATACCCATACCCTGCCTGCAGTTTGATAGACATAGTGCATTCAACCCTGTGTAGATCAGTCAATTCTTAACGTAAAGACTTAAGACTCAGGATTATGTAAGTGGCTATGTCAATCAAGACATGTGTTTACTTATAGCTTCCTGTGCCAACCGGAAGTGCCATAATTGGTGTCTCAGGGGCTGTTTCGAGGGGTTAAAAAAAGTCAGTTCTCTCCAAGATTTCATATGTGTGACTAGGTAACTCTCCTGAACTGTAAATCAGTAATTTCTCCCAACAGATGTCAAAGAAAAGCTCTCTCACACACACACAGGAAGGATGGAGTGAAAAAGTGCGGTGCTTAAAGACACAGAGAGCAGGAAATGGCATTACCATAATCCCTAGGCCGTGCCGAGTTCAACGAGATATCCCGCTTGACCGTAGCTCGCTCGGTCTAGGCGCAGCGACCATTAGAAAAGTAGGCCCAAAATGAAGCCTGCACCACAACATCATTTGCTTTTGGGTGACAGCGGCGGAACTGTTAGGTTTAGAAGGACAATTCCACCACAGGAATGTTCCTAAGGTCCTCCCGATCTGTGCAAGCCTAACCTTGACCGTGTGGCATTAACCCTTAACAGTAAAACAGGTTTTTTGATCTCACAGATTACAATGACATCTCTCCCCATAGGAATACATTGCCTGCTCCCCTAAATTCAACCTGAAGCCTATGTGGGTTATGAATGCCGTATGAACCTGTCTTCGGTGACAGTCCATCAGAACCACTATGAGGTCTACCTGTGTTGATTCTAAGCTTCCTGAAGCAACCGGAAGTGGTTAAAATCACCCTAAAAGTGTATACCCATACCCTGCCTGCAGTTTGATAGACATAGGGCATTCAACCCTGTGTAGATCAGTCAATTCTTAACGTAAAGACTTAAAACTCAGGATTATGTAAGTGGCTATGTCAATCAAGACATGTGTTTACTTATAGCTTCCTGTGCCAACCGGAAGTGCCATAATTGGTGTCTCAGGGGCTGTTTCGAGGGGTTAAAAAAAGTCAGTTCTCTCCAAGATTTCATATGTGTGACTAGGTAACTCTCCTGAACTGTAAATCAGTAATTTCTCCCAACAGATGTCAAAGAAAAGCTCTCTCACACACACACAGCAAGGATGGAGTGAAAAAGTGCGGTGCTTAAAGACACAGAGAGCAGGAAATGGCATTACCATAATCCCTAGGCCGTGCCGAGTTCAACGAGATATCCCGCTTGACCGTAGCTCGCTCGGTCTAGGCGCAGCGACCATTAGAAAAGTAGGCCCAAAATGAAGCCTGCACCACAACATCATTTGCTTTTGGGTGACAGCGGCGGAACTGTTAGGTTTAGAAGGACAATTCCACCACAGGAATGTTCCCAAGGTCCTCCCGATCTGTGCAAGCCTAACCTTGACCGTGTGGCATTAACCCTTAACAGTAAAACAGGTTTTTTGATCTCACAGATTACAATGACATCTCTCCCCATAGGAATACATTGCCTGCTCCCCTAAATTCAACCTGAAGCCTATGTGGGTTATGAATGCCGTATGAACCTGTCTTCGGTGACAGTCCATCAGAACCACTATGAGGTCTACCTGTGTTGATTCTAAGCTTCCTGAAGCAACCGGAAGTGGTTAAAATCACCCTAAAAGTGTATACCCATACCCTGCCTGCAGTTTGATAGACATAGTGCATTCAACCCTGTGTAGATCAGTCAATTCTTAACGTAAAGACTTAAAACTCAGGATTATGTAAGTGGCTATGTCAATCAAGACATGTGTTTACTTATAGCTTCCTGTGCCAACCGGAAGTGCCATAATTGGTGTCTCAGGGGCTGTTTCGAGGGGTTAAAAAAAGTCAGTTCTCTCCAAGATTTCATATGTGTGACTAGGTAACTCTCCTGAACTGTAAATCAGTCATTTCTCCCAACAGATGTCAAAGAAAAGCTCTCTCACACACACACAGCAAGGATGGAGTGAAAAAGTGCGGTGCTTAAAGACACAGAGAGCAGGAAATGGCATTACCATAATCCCTAGGCCGTGCCGAGTTCAACGAGATATCCCGCTTGACCGTAGCTCGCTCGGTCTAGGCGCAGCGACCATTAGAAAAGTAGGCCCAAAATGAAGCCTGCACCACAACATCATTTGCTTTTGGGTGACAGCGGCGGAACTGTTAGGTTTAGAAGGACAATTCCACCACAGGAATGTTCCTAAGGTCCTCCCGATCTGTGCAAGCCTAACCTTGACCGTGTGGCATTAACCCTTAACAGTAAAACAGGTTTTTTGATCTCACAGATTACAATGACATCTCTCCCCATAGGAATACATTGCCTGCTCCCCTAAATTCAACCTGAAGCCTATGTGGGTTATGAATGCCGTATGAACCTGTCTTCGGTGACAGTCCATCAGAACCACTATGAGGTCTACCTGTGTTGATTCTAAGCTTCCTGAAGCAACCGGAAGTGGTTAAAATCACCCTAAAAGTGTATACCCATACCCTGCCTGCAGTTTGATAGACATTGGGCATTCAACCCTGTGTAGATCAGTCAATTCTTAACGTAAAGACTTAAAACTCAGGATTATGTAAGTGGCTATGTCAATCAAGACATGTGTTTACTTATAGCTTCCTGTGCCAACCGGAAGTGCCATAATTGGTGTCTCAGGGGCTGTTTCGAGGGGTTAAAAAAAGTCAGTTCTCTCCAAGATTTCATATGTGTGACTAGGTAACTCTCCTGAACTGTAAATCAGTCATTTCTCCCAACAGATGTCAAAGAAAAGCTCTCTCACACACACACAGCAAGGATGGAGTGAAAAAGTGCGGTGCTTAAAGACACAGAGAGCAGGAAATGGCATTACCATAATCCCTAGGCCGTGCCGAGTTCAACGAGATATCCCGCTTGACCGTAGCTCGCTCGGTCTAGGCGCAGCGACCATTAGAAAAGTAGGCCCAAAATGAAGCCTGCACCACAACATCATTTGCTTTTGGGTGACAGCGGCGGAACTGTTAGGTTTAGAAGGACAATTCCACCACAGGAATGTTCCTAAGGTCCTCCCGATCTGTGCAAGCCTAACCTTGACCGTGTGGCATTAACCCTTAACAGTAAAACAGGTTTTTTGATCTCACAGATTACAATGACATCTCTCCCCATAGGAATACATTGCCTGCTCCCCTAAATTCAACCTGAAGCCTATGTGGGTTATGAATGCCGTATGAACCTGTCTTCGGTGACAGTCCATCAGAACCACTATGAGGTCTACCTGTGTTGATTCTAAGCTTCCTGAAGCAACCGGAAGTGGTTAAAATCACCCTAAAAGTGTATACCCATACCCTGCCTGCAGTTTGATAGACATTGGGCATTCAACCCTGTGTAGATCAGTCAATTCTTAACGTAAAGACTTAAAACTCAGGATTATGTAAGTGGCTATGTCAATCAAGACATGTGTTTACTTATAGCTTCCTGTGCCAACCGGAAGTGCCATAATTGGTGTCTCAGGGGCTGTTTCGAGGGGTTAAAAAAAGTCAGTTCTCTCCAAGATTTCATATGTGTGACTAGGTAACTCTCCTGAACTGTAAATCAGTCATTTCTCCCAACAGATGTCAAAGAAAAGCTCTCTCACACACACACAGCAAGGATGGAGTGAAAAAGTGCGGTGCTTAAAGACACAGAGAGCAGGAAATGGCATTGCCATAATCCCTAGGCCGTGCCGAGTTCAACGAGATATCCCGCTTGACCGTAGCTCGCTCGGTCTAGGCGCAGCGACCATTAGAAAAGTAGGCCCAAAATGAAGCCTGCACCACAACATCATTTGCTTTTGGGTGACAGCGGCGGAACTGTTAGGTTTAGAAGGACAATTCCACCACAGGAATGTTCCTAAGGTCCTCCCGATCTGTGCAAGCCTAACCTTGACCGTGTGGCATTAACCCTTAACAGTAAAACAGGTTTTTTGATCTCACAGATTACAATGACATCTCTCCCCATAGGAATACATTGCCTGCTCCCCTAAATTCAACCTGAAGCCTATGTGGGTTATGAATGCCGTATGAACCTGTCTTCGGTGACAGTCCATCAGAACCACTATGAGGTCTACCTGTGTTGATTCTAAGCTTCCTGAAGCAACCGGAAGTGGTTAAAATCACCCTAAAAGTGTATACCCATACCCTGCCTGCAGTTTGATAGACATAGGGCATTCAACCCTGTGTAGATCAGTCAATTCTTAACGTAAAGACTTAAAACTCAGGATTATGTAAGTGGCTATGTCAATCAAGACATGTGTTTACTTATAGCTTCCTGTGCCAACCGGAAGTGCCATAATTGGTGTCTCAGGGGCTGTTTCGAGGGGTTAAAAAAAGTCAGTTCTCTCCAAGATTTCATATGTGTGACTAGGTAACTCTCCTGAACTGTAAATCAGTCATTTCTCCCAACAGATGTCAAAGAAAAGCTCTCTCACACACACACAGCAAGGATGGAGTGAAAAAGTGCGGTGCTTAAAGACACAGAGAGCAGGAAATGGCATTACCATAATCCCTAGGCCGTGCCGAGTTCAACGAGATATCCCGCTTGACCGTAGCTCGCTCGGTCTAGGCGCAGCGACCATTAGAAAAGTAGGCCCAAAATGAAGCCTGCACCACAACATCATTTGCTTTTGGGTGACAGCGGCGGAACTGTTAGGTTTAGAAGGACAATTCCACCACAGGAATGTTCCTAAGGTCCTCCCGATCTGTGCAAGCCTAACCTTGACCGTGTGGCATTAACCCTTAACAGTAAAACAGGTTTTTTGATCTCACAGATTACAATGACATCTCTCCCCATAGGAATACATTGCCTGCTCCCCTAAATTCAACCTGAAGCCTATGTGGGTTATGAATGCCGTATGAACCTGTCTTCGGTGACAGTCCATCAGAACCACTATGAGGTCTACCTGTGTTGATTCTAAGCTTCCTGAAGCAACCGGAAGTGGTTAAAATCACCCTAAAAGTGTATACCCATACCCTGCCTGCAGTTTGATAGACATAGGGCATTCAACCCTGTGTAGATCAGTCAATTCTTAACGTAAAGACTTAAAACTCAGGATTCTGTAAGAGGCTACCTCAGTCAAGACATGTGTTTACCTATAGCTTCCTGTGCCAACCGGAAGTGCCTTTAATTGGGTCACACTGTCTGTTTCGAAGGGTTAAAAAAGTCTGATCTCTCCAAGATTTCATATGTGTGACTAGGTAACCCTCCTGAACTGTAAATCAGTCATTTCTCCCAACAGATGTCAAAGAAAAGCTCTCTCACACACACACAGGAAGGATGGAGTGAAAAAGTGCGGTGCTTAAAGACACAGAGAGCAGGAAATGGCATTACCATAATCCCTAGGCCGTGCCGAGTTCAACGAGATATCCCGCTTGACCGTAGCTCGCTCGGTCTAGGCGCAGCGACCATTAGAAAAGTAGGCCCAAAATGAAGCCTGCACCACAACATCATTTGCTTTTGGGTGACAGCGGCGGAACTGTTAGGTTTAGAAGGACAATTCCACCACAGGAATGTTCCTAAGGTCCTCCCGATCTGTGCAAGCCTAACCTTGACCGTGTGGCATTAACCCTTAACAGTAAAACAGGTTTTTTGATCTCACAGATTACAATGACATCTCTCCCCATAGGAATACATTGCCTGCTCCCCTAAATTCAACCTGAAGCCTATGTGGGTTATGAATGCCGTATGAACCTGTCTTCGGTGACAGTCCATCAGAACCACTATGAGGTCTACCTGTGTTGATTCTAAGCTTCCTGAAGCAACCGGAAGTGGTTAAAATCACCCTAAAAGTGTATACCCATACCCTGCCTGCAGTTTGATAGACATAGGGCATTCAACCCTGTGTAGATCAGTCAATTCTTAACGTAAAGACTTAAAACTCAGGATTCTGTAAGAGGCTACCTCAGTCAAGACATGTGTTTACCTATAGCTTCCTGTGCCAACCGGAAGTGCCTTTAATTGGGTCACACTGTCTGTTTCGAAGGGTTAAAAAGGTCACATCTCTCCAAAACTTCATATGTGTGACTAGGTAACCCTTCTGAACTGTAAATCAGTCATTTCTCCCAACAGATGTCAAAGAAAAGCTCCCTCACACACACACAGGAAGGATGGAGTGACAAAGTGCGGTGCTTAAATACACAGAGAGCAGGCAAAGGCATTACCATAATCCGTAGGCCGTGCCGAGTTCAACGAGATATCCCGCTTGACCGTAGCTCGCTCGGTCTAGGCGCAGCGACCATTAGAAAAGTAGGCCCAAAATGAAGCCTGCACCACAACATCATTTGCTTTTGGGTGACAGCGGCGGAACTGTTAGGTTTAGAAGGACAATTCCACCACAGGAATGTTCCTAAGGTCCTCCCGATCCGTGCAAGCCTAACCTTGACCGTGTGGCATTAACCCTTAACAGTTAAAATAAGGTGTTTATATCAAACAGTTTGCATTGATTTCTCTCCCCATAGGAATACATTGCCTGCACCCCTAAATTCAACCTGAAGCCTATATGGGTTATGAATGCCGTATGAACCTGTCTTCTGTAACAGTCCATCAGGCCACTATGAGGTCTACCTGTGTTGATTCTAAGCTTCCTGGACCAACCGGAAGTGGTTAAAATCACCCTAAAAGTGTTTTGAAAAACATAACCTGTCATTATGAAAATCACTGTATTCAAACCTGTGTAGATCAGTCAATTCTTAACTTAAAGACTTAAAACTCAGGATTCTGTAAGTGGCTATGTCAATGAAGACATGTGTTTACTTATAGCTTCCTGTGCCAACCGGAAGTGCCATAATTGGTGTCTCAGGGGCTGTTTCGAGGGGTTAAAAAAGTCAGATCTCTCCAAGATTTCATATGTATGACTAGGTAACCCTCCTGAACTGTAAATCAGTCATTTCTCCCAACAGATGTCAAAGAAAAGCTCCCTCACACACACACAGGAAGGATGGAGTGACAAAGTGCGGTGCTTAAAGACACAGAGAGCAGGCCTTACCATAATCCCTAGGCCGTGCCGAGTTCAACGAGATATCCCGCTTGACCGTAGCTCGCTCGGTCTAGGCGCAGCGACCATTAGAAAAGTAGGCCCAAAATGAAGCCTGTCCAACAACGTCATTTGATTTTGGGTGACAGTGAGAGAACCGTTAGGGTGAGAAGCACAATTCGACCTCAGGTACGTTCCTGAGGTCCTCCCGATCCGTGCAAGCCTAACCTTGACCATGTGGCATTAACCCTTAACATTTAAAATAAGGTGTTTATATCAAACAGTTTGCATTGATTTCTCTCCCCATAGGAATACATTGCCTGCACCCCTAAATTCAACCTGAAGCCTATATGGGTTATGAATGCCGTATGAACCTGTCTTCTGTAACAGTCCATCAGGCCACTATGAGGTCTACCTGTGTTGATTCTAAGCTTCCTGGACCAACCGGAAGTGGTTAAAATCACCCTAAAAGTGTTTTGAAAAACATAACCTGTCATTATGAAAATCACTGAATTCAAACCTGTGTAGATCAGTCAATTCTTAACTTAAAGACTTAAAACTCAGGATTCTGTAAGTGGCTATGTCAATGAAGACATGTGTTTACTTATAGCTTCCTGTGCCAACCGGAAGTGCCATAATTGGTGTCTCAGGGGCTGTTTCGAGGGGTTAAAAAAGTCTGATCTCTCCAAGATTTCATATGTGTGACTAGGTAACCCTCCTGAACTGTAAATCAGTCATTTCTCCCAACAGATGTCAAAGAAAAGCTCTCTCACACACACACAGCAAGGATGGAGTGAAAAAGTGCGGTGCTTAAAGACACAGAGAGCAGGAAACTGTTAGGTTTAGAAGGACAATTCCACCACAGGAATGTTCCTAAGGTCCTCCCGATCTGTGCAAGCCTAACCTTGACCGTGTGGCATTAACCCTTAACAGTAAAACAGGTTTTTTGATCTCACAGATTACAATGACATCTCTCCCCATAGCAATACATTGCCTGCTCCCCTAAATTCAACCTGAAGCCTATGTGGGTTATGAATGACGTATGAACCTGTCTTCGGTGACAGTCCATCAGAACCACTATGAGGTCTACCTGTGTTGATTCTAAGCTTCCTGAAGCAACCGGAAGTGGTTAAAATCACCCTAAAAGTGTATACCCATACCCTGCCTGCAGTTTGATAGACATAGGGCATTCAACCCTGTGTAGATCAGTCAATTCTTAACGTAAAGACTTAAAACTCAGGATTCTGTAAGAGGCTACCTCAGTCAAGACATGTGTTTACCTATAGCTTCCTGTGCCAACCGGAAGTGCCTTTAATTGGGTCACACTGTCTGTTTCGAAGGGTTAAAAAAGTCACATCTCTCCAAAACTTCATATGTGTGACTAGGTAACCCTTCTGAACTGTACATCAGTCATTTCTCCCATCAGATGTCAAAGAAAAGCTCCCTCACACACACACAGGAAGGATGGAGTGACAAAGTGCGGTGCTTAAATACACAGAGAGCAGGCAATGGCATTACCATAATCCCTAGGCCGTGCCGAGTTCAACGAGATATCCCGCTTGACCGTAGCTCGCTCGGTCTAGGCGCAGCGACCATTAGAAAAGTAGGCCCAAAATGAAGCCTGCATCACAACATCATTTGCTTTTGGGTGACAGCGGCGGAACCGTTAGGTTTAGAAGGACAATTCCACCACAGGAATCTTCCTAAGGTCCTCCCGATCCGTGCAAGCCTAACCTTGACCGTGTGGCATTAACCCTTAACAGTTAAAATAAGGTGTTTATATCAAACAGTTTGCATTGATTTCTCTCCCCATAGGAATACATTGCCTGCACCCCTAAATTCAAAATGAAGCCTATATGGGTTATGAATGCCGTATGAACCTGTCTTCTGTAACAGTCCATCAGGCCACTATGAGGTCTACCTGTGTTGATTCTAAGCTTCCTGGACCAACCGGAAGTGGTTAAAATCACCCTAAAAGTGTTTTGAAAAACATAACCTGTCATTATGAAAATCACTGTATTCAAACCTGTGTAGATCAGTCAATTCTTAACTTAAAGACTTAAAACTCAGGATTATGTAAGTGGCTATGTCAATGAAGACATGTGTTTACTTATAGCTTCCTGTGCCAACCGGAAGTGCCATAATTGGTGTCTCAGGGGCTGTTTCGAGGGGTTAAAAAAAGTCAGTTCTCTCCAAGATTTCATATGTGTGACTAGGTAACCCTCCTGAACTGTAAATCAGTCATTTCTCCCAACAGATGTCAAAGAAAAGCTCTCTCACACACACACAGGAAGGATGGAGTGACAAAGTGCGGTGATTAAAGACACAGAGAGCAGGAAATGGCATTACCATAATCCCTAGGCCGTGCCGAGTTCAACGAGATATCCCGCTTGACCGTAGCTCGCTCGGTCTAGGCGCAGCGACCATTAGAAAAGTAGGCCCAAAATGAAGCCTGCACCACAACATAATTTGCTTTTGGGTGACAGCGGCGGAACTGTTAGGTTTAGAAGGACAATTCCACCACAGGAATGTTCCTAAGGTCCTCCCGATCTGTGCAAGCCTAACCTTGACCGTGTGGCATTAACCCTTAACAGTAAAACAGGTTTTTTGATCTCACAGATTACAATGACATCTCTCCCCATAGGAATACATTGCCTGCTCCCCTAAATTCAACCTGAAGCCTATGTGGGTTATGAATGCCGTATGAACCTGTCTTCGGTGACAGTCCATCAGAACCACTATGAGGTCTACCTGTGTTGATTCTAAGCTTCCTGAAGCAACCGGAAGTGGTTAAAATCACCCTAAAAGTGTATACCCATACCCTGCCTGCAGTTTGATAGACATAGGGCATTCAACCCTGTGTAGATCAGTCAATTCTTAACGTAAAGACTTAAAACTCAGGATTCTGTAAGAGGCTACCTCAGTCAAGACATGTGTTTACCTATAGCTTCCTGTGCCAACCGGAAGTGCCTTTAATTGGGTCACACTGTCTGTTTCGAAGGGTTAAAAAAGTCACATCTCTCCAAAACTTCATATGTGTGACTAGGTAACCCTTCTGAACTGTAAATCAGTCATTTCTCCCAACAGATGTCAAAGAAAAGCTCCCTCACACACACACAGGAAGGATGGAGTGACAAAGTGCGGTGCTTAAATACACAGAGAGCAGGAAATGGCATTACCATAATCCCTAGGCCGTGCCGAGTTCAACGAGATATCCCGCTTGACCGTAGCTCGCTCGGTCTAGGCGCAGCGACCATTAGAAAAGTAGGCCCAAAATGAAGCCTGCACCACAACATCATTTGCTTTTGGGTGACAGCGGCGGAACCGTTAGGTTTAGAAGGACAATTCCACCACAGGAATGTTCCTAAGGTCCTCCCGATCCGTGCAAGCCTAACCTTGACCGTGTGGCATTAACCCTTAACAGTTAAAATAAGGTGTTTATATCAAACAGTTTGCATTGATTTCTCTCCCCATAGGAATACATTGCCTGCACCCCTAAATTCAACCTGAAGCCTATATGGGTTATGAATGCCGTATGAACCTGTCTTCTGTAACAGTCCATCAGGCCACTATGAGGTCTACCTGTGTTGATTCTAAGCTTCCTGGACCAACCGGAAGTGGTTAAAATCACCCTAAAAGTGTTTTGAAAAACATAACCTGTCATTATGAAAATCACTGTATTCAAACCTGTGTAGATCAGTCAATTCTTAACTTAAAGACTTAAAACTCAGGATTCTGTAAGTGGCTATGTCAATGAAGACATGTGTTTACTTATAGCTTCCTGTGCCAACCGGAAGTGCCATAATTGGTGTCTCAGGGGCTGTTTCGAGGGGTTAAAAAAGTCTGATCTCTCCAAGATTTCATATGTGTGACTAGGTAACCCTCCTGAACTGTAAATCAGTCATTTCTCCCAACAGATGTCAAAGAAAAGCTCTCTCACACACACACAGCAAGGATGGAGTGAAAAAGTGCGGTGCTTAAAGACACAGAGAGCAGGAAATGGCATTACCATAATCCCTAGGCCGTGCCGAGTTCAACGAGATATCCCGCTTGACCGTAGCTCGCTCGGTCTAGGCGCAGCGACCATTAGAAAAGTAGGCCCAAAATGAAGCCTGCACCACAACATCATTTGCTTTTGGGTGACAGCGGCGGAACTGTTAGGTTTAGAAGGACAATTCCACCACAGGAATGTTCCTAAGGTCCTCCCGATCTGTGCAAGCCTAACCTTGACCGTGTGGCATTAACCCTTAACAGTAAAACAGGTTTTTTGATCTCACAGATTACAATGACATCTCTCCCCATAGGAATACATTGCCTGCTCCCCTAAATTCAACCTGAAGCCTATGTGGGTTATGAATGCCGTATGAACCTGTCTTCGGTGACAGTCCATCAGAACCACTATGAGGTCTACCTGTGTTGATTCTAAGCTTCCTGAAGCAACCGGAAGTGGTTAAAATCACCCTAAAAGTGTATACCCATACCCTGCCTGCAGTTTGATAGACATAGGGCATTCAACCCTGTGTAGATCAGTCAATTCTTAACGTAAAGACTTAAAACTCAGGATTCTGTAAGAGGCTACCTCAGTCAAGACATGTGTTTACCTATAGCTTCCTGTGCCAACCGGAAGTGCCTTTAATTGGGTCACACTGTCTGTTTCGAAGGGTTAAAAAAGTCACATCTCTCCAAAACTTCATATGTGTGACTAGGTAACCCTTCTGAACTGTAAATCAGTCATTTCTCCCAACAGATGTCAAAGAAAAGCTCCCTCACACACACACAGGAAGGATGGAGTGACAAAGTGCGGTGCTTAAATACACAGAGAGCAGGCAATGGCATTACCATAATCCTTAGGCCGTGCCGAGTTCAACGAGATATCCCGCTTGACCGTAGCTCGCTCGGTCTAGGCGCAGCGACCATTAGAAAAGTAGGCCCAAAATGAAGCCTGCACCACAACATCATTTGCTTTTGGGTGACAGCGGCGGAACTGTTAGGTTTAGAAGGACAATTCCACCACAGGAATGTTCCTAAGGTCCTCCCGATCCGTGCAAGCCTAACCTTGACCGTGTGGCATTAACCCTTAACAGTTAAAATAAGGTGTTTATATCAAACAGTTTGCATTGATTTCTCTCCCCATAGGAATACATTGCCTGCACCCCTAAATTCAACCTGAAGCCTATATGGGTTATGAATGCCGTATGAACCTGTCTTCTGTAACAGTCCATCAGGCCACTATGAGGTCTACCTGTGTTGATTCTAAGCTTCCTGGACCAACCGGAAGTGGTTAAAATCACCCTAAAAGTGTTTTGAAAAACATAACCTGTCATTATGAAAATCACTGTATTCAAACCTGTGTAGATCAGTCAATTCTTAACTTAAAGACTTAAAACTCAGGATTCTGTAAGTGGCTATGTCAATGAAGACATGTGTTTACTTATAGCTTCCTGTGCCAACCGGAAGTGCCATAATTGGTGTCTCAGGGGCTGTTTCGAGGGGTTAAAAAAGTCAGATCTCTCCAAGATTTCATATGTATGACTAGGTAACCCTCCTGAACTGTAAATCAGTCATTTCTCCCAACAGATGTCAAAGAAAAGCTCCCTCACACACACACAGGAAGGATGGAGTGACAAAGTGCGGTGCTTAAAGACACAGAGAGCAGGCCTTACCATAATCCCTAGGCCGTGCCGAGTTCAACGAGATATCCCGCTTGACCGTAGCTCGCTCGGTCTAGGCGCAGCGACCATTAGAAAAGTAGGCCCAAAATGAAGCCTGTCCAACAACGTCATTTGATTTTGGGTGACAGTGAGAGAACCGTTAGGGTGAGAAGCACAATTCGACCTCAGGTACGTTCCTGAGGTCCTCCCGATCCGTGCAAGCCTAACCTTGACCATGTGGCATTAACCCTTAACATTTAAAATAAGGTGTTTATATCAAACAGTTTGCATTGATTTCTCTCCCCATAGGAATACATTGCCTGCACCCCTAAATTCAACCTGAAGCCTATATGGGTTATGAATGCCGTATGAACCTGTCTTCTGTAACAGTCCATCAGGCCACTATGAGGTCTACCTGTGTTGATTCTAAGCTTCCTGGACCAACCGGAAGTGGTTAAAATCACCCTAAAAGTGTTTTGAAAAACATAACCTGTCATTATGAAAATCACTGAATTCAAACCTGTGTAGATCAGTCAATTCTTAACTTAAAGACTTAAAACTCAGGATTCTGTAAGTGGCTATGTCAATGAAGACATGTGTTTACTTATAGCTTCCTGTGCCAACCGGAAGTGCCATAATTGGTGTCTCAGGGGCTGTTTCGAGGGGTTAAAAAAGTCTGATCTCTCCAAGATTTCATATGTGTGACTAGGTAACCCTCCTGAACTGTAAATCAGTCATTTCTCCCAACAGATGTCAAAGAAAAGCTCTCTCACACACACACAGCAAGGATGGAGTGAAAAAGTGCGGTGCTTAAAGACACAGAGAGCAGGAAACTGTTAGGTTTAGAAGGACAATTCCACCACAGGAATGTTCCTAAGGTCCTCCCGATCTGTGCAAGCCTAACCTTGACCGTGTGGCATTAACCCTTAACAGTAAAACAGGTTTTTTGATCTCACAGATTACAATGACATCTCTCCCCATAGGAATACATTGCCTGCTCCCCTAAATTCAACCTGAAGCCTATGTGGGTTATGAATGACGTATGAACCTGTCTTCGGTGACAGTCCATCAGAACCACTATGAGGTCTACCTGTGTTGATTCTAAGCTTCCTGAAGCAACCGGAAGTGGTTAAAATCACCCTAAAAGTGTATACCCATACCCTGCCTGCAGTTTGATAGACATAGGGCATTCAACCCTGTGTAGATCAGTCAATTCTTAACGTAAAGACTTAAAACTCAGGATTCTGTAAGAGGCTACCTCAGTCAAGACATGTGTTTACCTATAGCTTCCTGTGCCAACCGGAAGTGCCTTTAATTGGGTCACACTGTCTGTTTCGAAGGGTTAAAAAAGTCACATCTCTCCAAAACTTCATATGTGTGACTAGGTAACCCTTCTGAACTGTACATCAGTCATTTCTCCCAACAGATGTCAAAGAAAAGCTCCCTCACACACACACAGGAAGGATGGAGTGACAAAGTGCGGTGCTTAAATACACAGAGAGCAGGCAATGGCATTACCATAATCCCTAGGCCGTGCCGAGTTCAACGAGATATCCCGCTTGACCGTAGCTCGCTCGGTCTAGGCGCAGCGACCATTAGAAAAGTAGGCCCAAAATGAAGCCTGCATCACAACATCATTTGCTTTTGGGTGACAGCGGCGGAACCGTTAGGTTTAGAAGGACAATTCCACCACAGGAATCTTCCTAAGGTCCTCCCGATCCGTGCAAGCCTAACCTTGACCGTGTGGCATTAACCCTTAACTTCTTGAATCTACTTGAGACGCACATGTCCCAAGTAGGCACCTGGAAATGCAAATGCGCTACGCTAAATGCTAAATGTACTCGTTAAAACTCAAACCTTGATCAAAATTCACAAGCAGGGTATTAAATTAAAGCTACACTCGTTGTGAACCTAGCCAGCAAGTCAGATTTTTAAAATGCTTTTCGGCGAAAGCATCAGAAGCTATTATCTGATAGCATGCACCCCCCAAAATGCCAGCTCGACACGTAAACAACAGATTTTGCGATAGACGGCGCTACCCAAAACGCAGAAATAAAATATAAAACATTCATTACCTTAGACGAGCTTCTTTCTTGGCACTCCTATATGCCCCATAAACATCACTATTGGGTCTTTTTTTCGTTTAAATCGGTCCATATATACCCAAAATAGCTTTGTATTGAAGTAGTGTCATTCAGAAAAATTCATCGTTTTTAAACGCTGCGTAATTTTTTAAAATTAAAAAAGTCGACGATAAACTTTCACAAAACACTTCGAAATCCTTTTGTAATCCAACTTTAGGTATTAGTAAACGTTTATAATCTATCAAAACGATTACAGGGCGATGTCTCTTCAATAGGTCCTCACTTCAAAAACAATGCAATCTGATCTCTCCTTGAACTGCATCCGGGTGAAGACTGGAAAACTTGGGGTCAGACAGATGGATTTTCCAACAATTAATTCGATTGAAAATTAGTACAATGGCGCCATCGTGCGGAATTTGTATGAAGTGCAGGCAAATTTCCATTAAATTCTGTTCTCCTTTAACAACTGGTGGAAGTGACTTATGGAAATTATTTTTTGCTTTCAGAGAGCAGTTTTTCTTGCGTTTTTCAATGAAACACACGCTCTGTTATAGTCACAGCCGTGATTTAACCAGTTTTATAAACTTCAGAGTGTTTTCTATCCACACATACTAATCATATGCATATACTATATTCCTGGCATGAGTAGCAGGACGCTGAAAAGTTGCGCGATTTTTAACAGAATTTTCAAAAAAGGTGGGGGTAGATTTAACATTAACAGTTAAAATAAGGTGTTTATATCAAACAGTTTGCATTGATTTCTCTCCCCATAGGAATACATTGCCTGCACCCCTAAATTCAAAATGAAGCCTATATGGGTTATGAATGCCGTATGAACCTGTCTTCTGTAACAGTCCATCAGGCCACTATGAGGTCTACCTGTGTTGATTCTAAGCTTCCTGGACCAACCGGAAGTGGTTAAAATCACCCTAAAAGTGTTTTGAAAAACATAACCTGTCATTATGAAAATCACTGTATTCAAACCTGTGTAGATCAGTCAATTCTTAACTTAAAGACTTAAAACTCAGGATTATGTAAGTGGCTATGTCAATGAAGACATGTGTTTACTTATAGCTTCCTGTGCCAACCGGAAGTGCCATAATTGGTGTCTCAGGGGCTGTTTCGAGGGGTTAAAAAAAGTCAGTTCTCTCCAAGATTTCATATGTGTGACTAGGTAACCCTCCTGAACTGTAAATCAGTCATTTCTCCCAACAGATGTCAAAGAAAAGCTCTCTCACACACACACAGGAAGGATGGAGTGACAAAGTGCGGTGATTAAAGACACAGAGAGCAGGAAATGGCATTACCATAATCCCTAGGCCGTGCCGAGTTCAACGAGATATCCCGCTTGACCGTAGCTCGCTCGGTCTAGGCGCAGCGACCATTAGAAAAGTAGGCCCAAAATGAAGCCTGCACCACAACATAATTTGCTTTTGGGTGACAGCGGCGGAACTGTTAGGTTTAGAAGGACAATTCCACCACAGGAATGTTCCTAAGGTCCTCCCGATCTGTGCAAGCCTAACCTTGACCGTGTGGCATTAACCCTTAACAGTAAAACAGTTTTTTTGATCTCACAGATTACAATGACATCTCTCCCCATAGGAATACATTGCCTGCTCCCCTAAATTCAACCTGAAGCCTATGTGGGTTATGAATGCCGTATGAACCTGTCTTCGGTGACAGTCCATCAGAACCACTATGAGGTCTACCTGTGTTGATTCTAAGCTTCCTGAAGCAACCGGAAGTGGTTAAAATCACCCTAAAAGTGTATACCCATACCCTGCCTGCAGTTTGATAGACATAGGGCATTCAACCCTGTGTAGATCAGTCAATTCTTAACGTAAAGACTTAAAACTCAGGATTCTGTAAGAGGCTACCTCAGTCAAGACATGTGTTTACCTATAGCTTCCTGTGCCAACCGGAAGTGCCTTTAATTGGGTCACACTGTCTGTTTCGAAGGGTTAAAAAAGTCACATCTCTCCAAAACTTCATATGTGTGACTAGGTAACCCTTCTGAACTGTAAATCAGTCATTTCTCCCAACAGATGTCAAAGAAAAGCTCCCTCACACACACACAGGAAGGATGGAGTGACAAAGTGCGGTGCTTAAATACACAGAGAGCAGGAAATGGCATTACCATAATCCCTAGGCCGTGCCGAGTTCAACGAGATATCCCGCTTGACCGTAGCTCGCTCGGTCTAGGCGCAGCGACCATTAGAAAAGTAGGCCCAAAATGAAGCCTGCACCACAACATCATTTGCTTTTGGGTGACAGCGGCGGAACCGTTAGGTTTAGAAGGACAATTCCACCACAGGAATGTTCCTAAGGTCCTCCCGATCCGTGCAAGCCTAACCTTGACCGTGTGGCATTAACCCTTAACAGTTAAAATAAGGTGTTTATATCAAACAGTTTGCATTGATTTCTCTCCCCATAGGAATACATTGCCTGCACCCCTAAATTCAACCTGAAGCCTATATAGGTTATGAATGCCGTATGAACCTGTCTTCTGTAACAGTCCATCAGGCCACTATGAGGTCTACCTGTGTTGATTCTAAGCTTCCTGGACCAACCGGAAGTGGTTAAAATCACCCTAAAAGTGTTTTGAAAAACATAACCTGTCATTATGAAAATCACTGTATTCAAACCTGTGTAGATCAGTCAATTCTTAACTTAAAGACTTAAAACTCAGGATTCTGTAAGTGGCTATGTCAATGAAGACATGTGTTTACTTATAGCTTCCTGTGCCAACCGGAAGTGCCATAATTGGTGTCTCAGGGGCTGTTTCGAGGGGTTAAAAAAGTCTGATCTCTCCAAGATTTCATATGTGTGACTAGGTAACCCTCCTGAACTGTAAATCAGTCATTTCTCCCAACAGATGTCAAAGAAAAGCTCTCTCACACACACACAGCAAGGATGGAGTGAAAAAGTGCGGTGCTTAAAGACACAGAGAGCAGGAAATGGCATTACCATAATCCCTAGGCCGTGCCGAGTTCAACGAGATATCCCGCTTGACCGTAGCTCGCTCGGTCTAGGCGCAGCGACCATTAGAAAAGTAGGCCCAAAATGAAGCCTGCACCACAACATCATTTGCTTTTGGGTGACAGCGGCGGAACTGTTAGGTTTAGAAGGACAATTCCACCACAGGAATGTTCCTAAGGTCCTCCCGATCTGTGCAAGCCTAACCTTGACCGTGTGGCATTAACCCTTAACAGTAAAACAGGTTTTTTGATCTCACAGATTACAATGACATCTCTCCCCATAGGAATACATTGCCTGCTCCCCTAAATTCAACCTGAAGCCTATGTGGGTTATGAATGCCGTATGAACCTGTCTTCGGTGACAGTCCATCAGAACCACTATGAGGTCTACCTGTGTTGATTCTAAGCTTCCTGAAGCAACCGGAAGTGGTTAAAATCACCCTAAAAGTGTATACCCATACCCTGCCTGCAGTTTGATAGACATAGGGCATTCAACCCTGTGTAGATCAGTCAATTCTTAACGTAAAGACTTAAAACTCAGGATTCTGTAAGAGGCTACCTCAGTCAAGACATGTGTTTACCTATAGCTTCCTGTGCCAACCGGAAGTGCCTTTAATTGGGTCACACTGTCTGTTTCGAAGGGTTAAAAAAGTCACATCTCTCCAAAACTTCATATGTGTGACTAGGTAACCCTTCTGAACTGTAAATCAGTCATTTCTCCCAACAGATGTCAAAGAAAAGCTCCCTCACACACACACAGGAAGGATGGAGTGACAAAGTGCGGTGCTTAAATACACAGAGAGCAGGCAATGGCATTACCATAATCCTTAGGCCGTGCCGAGTTCAACGAGATATCCCGCTTGACCGTAGCTCGCTCGGTCTAGGCGCAGCGACCATTAGAAAAGTAGGCCCAAAATGAAGCCTGCACCACAACATCATTTGCTTTTGGGTGACAGCGGCGGAACCGTTAGGTTTAGAAGGACAATTCCACCACAGGAATGTTCCTAAGGTCCTCCCGATCCGTGCAAGCCTAACCTTGACCGTGTGGCATTAACCCTTAACAGTTAAAAGAAGGTGTTTACATCAAACAGTTTGCATTGATTTCTCTCCCCATAGGAATACATTGCCTGCACCCCTAAATTCAACCTGAAGCCTATGTGGGTTATGAATGCCTTATGAACCTGTCTTCTATGACAGTCCATCAGACCACTATGAGGTCTACCTGTGTTGATTCTAAGCTTCCTGAAGCAACCGGAAGTGGTTAAAATCACCCTAAAAGTGTATACCCATACCCTGCCTGCAGTTTGATAGACATAGGGCATTCAACCCTGTGTAGATCAGTCAATTCTTAACGTAAAGACTTAAAACTCAGGATTCTGTAAGAGGCTACCTCAGTCAAGACATGTGTTTACCTATAGCTTCCTGTGCCAACCGGAAGTGCCTTTAATTGGGTCACACTGTCTGTTTCGAAGGGTTAAAAAAGTCAAATCTCTCCAAAACTTCATATGTGTGACTAGGTAACCCTTCTGAACTGTAAATCAGTCATTTCTCCCAACAGATGTCAAAGAAAAGCTCCCTCACACACACACAGGAAGGATGGAGTGACAAAGTGCGGTGCTTAAATACACAGAGAGCAGGAAATGGCATTACCATAATCCCTAGGCCGTGCCGAGTTCAACGAGATATCCCGCTTGACCGTAGCTCGCTCGGTCTAGGCGCAGCGACCATTAGAAAAGTAGGCCCAAAATGAAGCCTGCACCACAACATCATTTGCTTTTGGGTGACAGCGGCGGAACCGTTAGGTTTAGAAGGACAATTCCACCACAGGAATGTTCCTAAGGTCCTCCCGATCCGTGCAAGCCTAACCTTGACCGTGTGGCATTAACCCTTAACAGTTAAAATAAGGTGTTTACATCAAACAGTTTGCATTGATTTCTCTCCCCATAGGAATACATTGCCTGCACCCCTAAATTCAACCTGAAGCCTATATGGGTTATGAATGCCGTATGAACCTGTCTTCTGTAACAGTCCATCAGGCCACTATGAGGTCTACCTGTGTTGATTCTAAGCTTCCTGGACCAACCGGAAGTGGTTAAAATCACCCTAAAAGTGTTTTGAAAAACATAACCTGTCATTATGAAAATCACTGTATTCAAACCTGTGTAGATCAGTCAATTCTTAACTTAAAGACTTAAAACTCAGGATTATGTAAGTGGCTATGTCAATGAAGACATGTGTTTACTTATAGCTTCCTGTGCCAACCGGAAGTGCCATAATTGGTGTCTCAGGGGCTGTTTCGAGGGGTTAAAAAAGTCTGATCTCTCCAAGATTTCATATGTGTGACTAGGTAACCCTCCTGAACTGTAAATCAGTCATTTCTCCCAACAGATGTCAAAGAAAAGCTCTCTCACACACACACAGCAAGGATGGAGTGAAAAAGTGCGGTGCTTAAAGACACAGAGAGCAGGAAATGGCATTACCATAATCCCTAGGCCGTGCCGAGTTCAACGAGATATCCCGCTTGACCGTAGCTCGCTCGGTCTAGGCGCAGCGACCATTAGAAAAGTAGGCCCAAAATGAAGCCTGCACCACAACATCATTTGCTTTTGGGTGACAGCGGCGGAACTGTTAGGTTTAGAAGGACAATTCCACCACAGGAATGTTCCTAAGGTCCTCCCGATCTGTGCAAGCCTAACCTTGACCGTGTGGCATTAACCCTTAACAGTTAAAATAAGGTGTTTACATCAAACAGTTTGCATTGATTTCTCTCCCCATAGGAATACATTGCCTGCACCCCTAAATTCAACCTGAAGCCTATATGGGTTATGAATGCCGTATGAACCTGTCTTCTGTAACAGTCCATCAGGCCACTATGAGGTCTACCTGTGTTGATTCTAAGCTTCCTGGACCAACCGGAAGTGGTTAAAATCACCCTAAAAGTGTTTTGAAAAACATAACCTGTCATTATGAAAATCACTGTATTCAAACCTGTGTAGATCAGTCAATTCTTAACTTAAAGACTTAAAACTCAGGATTATGTAAGTGGCTATGTCAATGAAGACATGTGTTTACTTATAGCTTCCTGTGCCAACCGGAAGTGCCATAATTGGTGTCTCAGGGGCTGTTTCGAGGGGTTAAAAAAGTCTGATCTCTCCAAGATTTCATATGTGTGACTAGGTAACCCTCCTGAACTGTAAATCAGTCATTTCTCCCAACAGATGTCAAAGAAAAGCTCTCTCACACACACACAGCAAGGATGGAGTGAAAAAGTGCGGTGCTTAAAGACACAGAGAGCAGGAAATGGCATTACCATAATCCCTAGGCCGTGCCGAGTTCAACGAGATATCCCGCTTGACCGTAGCTCGCTCGGTCTAGGCGCAGCGACCATTAGAAAAGTAGGCCCAAAATGAAGCCTGCACCACAACATCATTTGCTTTTGGGTGACAGCGGCGGAACTGTTAGGTTTAGAAGGACAATTCCACCACAGGAATGTTCCTAAGGTCCTCCCGATCTGTGCAAGCCTAACCTTGACCGTGTGGCATTAACCCTTAACAGTAAAACAGGTTTTTTGATCTCACAGATTACAATGACATCTCTCCCCATAGGAATACATTGCCTGCTCCCCTAAATTCAACCTGAAGCCTATGTGGGTTATGAATGCCGTATGAACCTGTCTTCGGTGACAGTCCATCAGAACCACTATGAGGTCTACCTGTGTTGATTCTAAGCTTCCTGAAGCAACCGGAAGTGGTTAAAATCACCCTAAAAGTGTATACCCATACCCTGCCTGCAGTTTGATAGACATAGGGCATTCAACCCTGTGTAGATCAGTCAATTCTTAACGTAAAGACTTAAAACTCAGGATTCTGCAAGAGGCTACCTCAGTCAAGACATGTGTTTACCTATAGCTTCCTGTGCCAACCGGAAGTGCCTTTAATTGGGTCACACTGTCTGTTTCGAAGGGTTAAAAAAGTCACATCTCTCCAAAACTTCATATGTGTGACTAGGTAACCCTTCTGAACTGTAAATCAGTAATTTCTCCCAACAGATGTCAAAGAAAAGCTCCCTCACACACACACAGGAAGGATGGAGTGACAAAGTGCGGTGCTTAAATACACAGAGAGCAGGAAATGGCATTACCATAATCCCTAGGCCGTGCCGAGTTCAACGAGATATCCCGCTTGACCGTAGCTCGCTCGGTCTAGGCGCAGCGACCATTAGAAAAGTAGGCCCAAAATGAAGCCTGCACCACAACATCATTTGCTTTTGGGTGACAGCGGCGGAACCGTTAGGTTTAGAAGGACAATTCCACCACAGGAATGTTCCTAAGGTCCTCCCGATCCGTGCAAGCCTAACCTTGACCGTGTGGCATTAACCCTTAACAGTTAAAATAAGGTGTTTATATCAAACAGTTTGCATTGATTTCTCTCCCCATAGGAATACATTGCCTGCACCCCTAAATTCAACCTGAAGCCTATATGGGTTATGAATGCCGTATGAACCTGTCTTCTGTAACAGTCCATCAGGCCACTATGAGGTCTACCTGTGTTGATTCTAAGCTTCCTGGACCAACCGGAAGTGGTTAAAATCACCCTAAAAGTGTTTTGAAAAACATAACCTGTCATTATGAAAATCACTGTATTCAAACCTGTGTAGATCAGTCAATTCTTAACTTAAAGACTTAAAACTCAGGATTCTGTAAGTGGCTATGTCAATGAAGACATGTGTTTACTTATAGCTTCCTGTGCCAACCGGAAGTGCCATAATTGGTGTCTCAGGGGCTGTTTCGAGGGGTTAAAAAAGTCTGATCTCTCCAAGATTTCATATGTGTGACTAGGTAACCCTCCTGAACTGTAAATCAGTCATTTCTCCCAACAGATGTCAAAGAAAAGCTCCCTCACACACACACAGGAAGGATGGAGTGACAAAGTGCGGTGCTTAAATACACAGAGAGCAGGAAATGGCATTACCATAATCCCTAGGCCGAGTTCAACGAGATATCCCGCTTGACCGTAGCTCGCTCGGTCTAGGCGCAGCGACCATTAGAAAAGTAGGCCCAAAATGAAGCCTGCACCACAACATCATTTGCTTTTGGGTGACAGCGGCGGAACTGTTAGGTTTAGAAGGACAATTCCACCACAGGAATGTTCCTAAGGTCCTCCCGATCTGTGCAAGCCTAACCTTGACCGTGTGGCATTAACCCTTAACAGTAAAACAGGTTTTTTGATCTCACAGATTACAATGACATCTCTCCCCATAGGAATACATTGCCTGCTCCCCTAAATTCAACCTGAAGCCTATGTGGGTTATGAATGCCGTATGAACCTGTCTTCGGTGACAGTCCATCAGAACCACTATGAGGTCTACCTGTGTTGATTCTAAGCTTCCTGAAGCAACCGGAAGTGGTTAAAATCACCCTAAAAGTGTATACCCATACCCTGCCTGCAGTTTGATAGACATAGGGCATTCAACCCTGTGTAGATCAGTCAATTCTTAACGTAAAGACTTAAAACTCAGGATTCTGCAAGAGGCTACCTCAGTCAAGACATGTGTTTACCTATAGCTTCCTGTGCCAACCGGAAGTGCCTTTAATTGGGTCACACTGTCTGTTTCGAAGGGTTAAAAAAGTCACATCTCTCCAAAACTTCATATGTGTGACTAGGTAACCCTCCTGAACTGTAAATCAGTCATTTCTCCCAACAGATGTCAAAGAAAAGCTCCCTCACACACACACAGGAAGGATGGAGTGACAAAGTGCGGTGCTTAAATACACAGAGCGCAGGAAATGGCATTACCATAATCCCTAGGCCGTGCCGAGTTCAACGAGATATCCCGCTTGACCGTAGCTCGCTCGGTCTAGGCGCAGCGACCATTAGAAAAGTAGGCCCAAAATGAAGCCTGCACCACAACATCATTTGCTTTTGGGTGACAGCGGCGGAACCGTTAGGTTTAGAAGGACAATTCCACCACAGGAATGTTCCTAAGGTCCTCCCGATCCGTGCAAGCCTAACCTTGACCGTGTGGCATTAACCCTTAACAGTTAAAATAAGGTGTTTATATCAAACAGTTTGCATTGATTTCTCTCCCCATAGGAATACATTGCCTGCACCCCTAAATTCAACCTGAAGCCTATATGGGTTATGAATGCCGTATGAACCTGTCTTCTGTAACAGTCCATCAGGCCACTATGAGGTCTACCTGTGTTGATTCTAAGCTTCCTGGACCAACCGGAAGTGGTTAAAATCACCCTAAAAGTGTTTTGAAAAACATAACCTGTCATTATGAAAATCACTGTATTCAAACCTGTGTAGATCAGTCAATTCTTAACTTAAAGACTTAAAACTCAGGATTCTGTAAGTGGCTATATCAATGAAGACATGTGTTTACTTATAGCTTCCTGTGCCAACCGGAAGTGCCATAATTGGTGTCTCAGGGGCTGTTTCGAGGGGTTAAAAAAGTCTGATCTCTCCAAGATTTCATATGTGTGACTAGGTAACCCTCCTGAACTGTAAATCAGTCATTTCTCCCAACAGATGTCAAAGAAAAGCTCTCTCACACACACACAGCAAGGATGGAGTGAAAAAGTGCGGTGCTTAAAGACACAGAGAGCAGGAAATGGCATTACCATAATCCCTAGGCCGTGCCGAGTTCAACGAGATATCCCGCTTGACCGTAGCTCGCTCGGTCTAGGCGCAGCGACCATTAGAAAAGTAGGCCCAAAATGAAGCCTGCACCACAACATCATTTGCTTTTGGGTGACAGCGGCGGAACTGTTAGGTTTAGAAGGACAATTCCACCACAGGAATGTTCCTAAGGTCCTCCCGATCTGTGCAAGCCTAACCTTGACCGTGTGGCATTAACCCTTAACAGTAAAACAGGTTTTTTGATCTCACAGATTACAATGACATCTCTCCCCATAGGAATACATTGCCTGCTCCCCTAAATTCAACCTGAAGCCTATGTGGGTTATGAATGCCTTATGAACCTGTCTTCTATGACAGTCCATCAGACCACTATGAGGTCTACCTGTGTTGATTCTAAGCTTCCTGAAGCAACCGGAAGTGGTTAAAATCACCCTAAAAGTGTATACCCATACCCTGCCTGCAGTTTGATAGACATAGGGCATTCAACCCTGTGTAGATCAGTCAATTCTTAACGTAAAGACTTAAAACTCAGGATTCTGTAAGAGGCTACCTCAGTCAAGACATGTGTTTACCTATAGCTTCCTGTGCCAACCGGAAGTGCCTTTAATTGGGTCACACTGTCTGTTTCGAAGGGTTAAAAAAGTCACATCTCTCCAAAACTTCATATGTGTGACTAGGTAACCCTTCTGAACTGTAAATCAGTCATTTCTCCCAACAGATGTCAAAGAAAAGCTCCCTCACACACACACAGGAAGGATGGAGTGACAAAGTGCGGTGCTTAAATACACAGAGAGCAGGAAATGGCATTACCATAATCCCTAGGCCGTGCCGAGTTCAACGAGATATCCCGCTTGACCGTAGCTCGCTCGGTCTAGGCGCAGCGACCATTAGAAAAGTAGGCCCAAAATGAAGCCTGCACCACAACATCATTTGCTTTTGGGTGACAGCGGCGGAACCGTTAGGTTTAGAAGGACAATTACACCACAGGAATGTTCCTAAGGTCCTCCCGATCCGTGCAAGCCTAACCTTGACCGTGTGGCATTAACCCTTAACAGTTAAAATAAGGTGTTTACATCAAACAGTTTGCATTGATTTCTCTCCCCATAGGAATACATTGCCTGCACCCCTAAATTCAACCTGAAGCCTATATGGGTTATGAATGCCGTATGAACCTGTCTTCTGTAACAGTCCATCAGGCCACTATGAGGTCTACCTGTGTTGATTCTAAGCTTCCTGGACCAACCGGAAGTGGTTAAAATCACCCTAAAAGTGTTTTGAAAAACATAACCTGTCATTATGAAAATCACTGTATTCAAACCTGTGTAGATCAGTCAATTCTTAACTTAAAGACTTAAAACTCAGGATTCTGTAAGTGGCTATGTCAATGAAGACATGTGTTTACTTATAGCTTCCTGTGCCAACCGGAAGTGACATAATTGGTGTCTCAGGGGCTGTTTCGAGGGGTTAAAAAAAGTCAGATCTCTCCAAGATTTCATATGTGTGACTAGGTAACCCTCCTGAACTGTAAATCAGTCATTTCTCCCAACAGATGTCAAAGAAAAGCTCTCTCACACACACACAGCAAGGATGGAGTGAAAAAGTGCGGTGATTAAAGACACAGAGAGCAGGAAATGGCATTACCATAATCCCTAGGCCGTGCCGAGTTCAACGAGATATCCCGCTTGACCGTAGCTCGCTCGGTCTAGGCGCAGCGACCATTAGAAAAGTAGGCCCAAAATGAAGCCTGCACCACAACATCATTTGCTTTTGGGTGACAGCGGCGGAACTGTTAGGTTTAGAAGGACAATTCCACCACAGGAATGTTCCTAAGGTCCTCCCGATCTGTGCAAGCCTAACCTTGACCGTGTGGCATTAACCCTTAACAGTAAAACAGGTTTTTTGATCTCACAGATTACAATGACATCTCTCCCCATAGGAATACATTGCCTGCTCCCCTAAATTCAACCTGAAGCCTATGTGGGTTATGAATGCCGTATGAACCTGTCTTCGGTGACAGTCCATCAGAACCACTATGAGGTCTACCTGTGTTGATTCTAAGCTTCCTGAAGCAACCGGAAGTGGTTAAAATCACCCTAAAAGTGTATACCCATACCCTGCCTGCAGTTTGATAGACATAGGGCATTCAACCCTGTGTAGATCAGTCAATTCTTAACGTAAAGACTTAAAACTCAGGATTCTGTAAGAGGCTACCTCAGTCAAGACATGTGTTTACCTATAGCTTCCTGTGCCAACCGGAAGTGCCTTTAATTGGGTCACACTGTCTGTTTCGAAGGGTTAAAAAAGTCACATCTCTCCAAAACTTCATATGTGTGACTAGGTAACCCTTCTGAACTGTAAATCAGTCATTTCTCCCAACAGATGTCAAAGAAAAGCTCCCTCACACACACACAGGAAGGATGGAGTGACAAAGTGCGGTGCTTAAATACACAGAGAGCAGGAAATGGCATTACCATAATCCCTAGGCCGTGCCGAGTTCAACGAGATATCCCGCTTGACCGTAGCTCGCTCGGTCTAGGCGCAGCGACCATTAGAAAAGTAGGCCCAAAATGAAGCCTGCACCACAACATCATTTGCTTTTGGGTGACAGCGGCGGAACCGTTAGGTTTAGAAGGACAATTCCACCACAGGAATGTTCCTAAGGTCCTCCCGATCCGTGCAAGCCTAACCTTGACCGTGTGGCATTAACCCTTAACAGTTAAAATAAGGTGTTTATATCAAACAGTTTGCATTGATTTCTCTCCCCATAGGAATACATTGCCTGCACCCCTAAATTCAACCTGAAGCCTATATGGGTTATAATGCCGTATGAACCTGTCTTCTGTAACAGTCCATCAGGCCACTATGAGGTCTACCTGTGTTGATTCTAAGCTTCCTGGACCAACCGGAAGTGGTTAAAATCACCCTAAAAGTGTTTTGAAAAACATAACCTGTCATTATGAAAATCACTGTATTCAAACCTGTGTAGATCAGTCAATTCTTAACTTAAAGACTTAAAACTCAGGATTCTGTAAGTGGCTATGTCAATGAAGACATGTGTTTACTTATAGCTTCCTGTGCCAACCGGAAGTGCCATAATTGGTGTCTCAGGGGCTGTTTCGAGGGGTTAAAAAAGTCTGATCGCTCCAAGATTTCATATGTGTGACTAGGTAACCCTCCTGAACTGTAAATCAGTCATTTCTCCCAACAGATGTCAAAGAAAAGCTCTCTCACACACACACAGCAAGGATGGAGTGAAAAAGTGCGGTGCTTAAAGACACAGAGAGCAGGAAATGGCATTACCATAATCCCTAGGCCGTGCCGAGTTCAACGAGATATCCCGCTTGACCGTAGCTCGCTCGGTCTAGGCGCAGCGACCATTAGAAAAGTAGGCCCAAAATGAAGCCTGCACCACAACATCATTTGCTTTTGGGTGACAGCGGCGGAACTGTTAGGTTTAGAAGGACAATTCCACCACAGGAATGTTCCTAAGGTCCTCCCGATCTGTGCAAGCCTAACCTTGACCGTGTGGCATTAACCCTTAACAGTAAAACAGGTTTTTTGATCTCACAGATTACAATGACATCTCTCCCCATAGGAATACATTGCCTGCTCCCCTAAATTCAACCTGAAGCCTATGTGGGTTATGAATGCCGTATGAACCTGTCTTCGGTGACAGTCCATCAGAACCACTATGAGGTCTACCTGTGTTGATTCTAAGCTTCCTGAAGCAACCGGAAGTGGTTAAAATCACCCTAAAAGTGTATACCCATACCCTGCCTGCAGTTTGATAGACATAGGGCATTCAACCCTGTGTAGATCAGTCAATTCTTAACGTAAAGACTTAAAACTCAGGATTCTGTAAGAGGCTACCTCAGTCAAGACATGTGTTTACCTATAGCTTCCTGTGCCAACCGGAAGTGCCTTTAATTGGGTCACACTGTCTGTTTCGAAGGGTTAAAAAAGTCACATCTCTCCAAAACTTCATATGTGTGACTAGGTAACCCTTCTGAACTGTAAATCAGTCATTTCTCCCAACAGATGTCAAAGAAAAGCTCCCTCACACACACACAGCAAGGATGGAGTGACAAAGTGCTGTGCTTAAAGACACAGAGAGCAGGAAATGGCATTACCATAATCCCTAGGCCGTGCCGAGTTCAACGAGATATCCCGCTTGACCGTAGCTCGCTCGGTCTAGGCGCAGCGACCATTAGAAAAGTAGGCCCAAAATGAAGCCTGCACCACAACATCATTTGCTTTTGGGTGACAGCGGCGGAACTGTTAGGTTTAGAAGGACAATTCCACCACAGGAATGTTCCTAAGGTCCTCCCGATCTGTGCAAGCCTAACCTTGACCGTGTGGCATTAACCCTTAACAGTAAAACAGGTTTTTTGATCTCACAGATTACAATGACATCTCTCCCCATAGGAATACATTGCCTGCTCCCCTAAATTCAACCTGAAGCCTATGTGGGTTATGAATGCCGTATGAACCTGTCTTCGGTGACAGTCCATCAGAACCACTATGAGGTCTACCTGTGTTGATTCTAAGCTTCCTGAAGCAACCGGAAGTGGTTAAAATCACCCTAAAAGTGTATACCCATACCCTGCCTGCAGTTTGATAGACATAGGGCATTCAACCCTGTGTAGATCAGTCAATTCTTAACGTAAAGACTTAAAACTCAGGATTCTGCAAGAGGCTACCTCAGTCAAGACATGTGTTTACCTATAGCTTCCTGTGCCAACCGGAAGTGCCTTTAATTGGGTCACACTGTCTGTTTCGAAGGGTTAAAAAAGTCACATCTCTCCAAAACTTCATATGTGTGACTAGGTAACCCTCCTGAACTGTAAATCAGTCATTTCTCCCAACAGATGTCAAAGAAAAGCTCCCTCACACACACACAGGAAGGATGGAGTGACAAAGTGCGGTGCTTAAATACACAGAGAGCAGGAAATGGCATTACCATAATCCCTAGGCCGTGCCGAGTTCAACGAGATATCCCGCTTGACCGTAGCTCGCTCGGTCTAGGCGCAGCGACCATTAGAAAAGTAGGCCCAAAATGAAGCCTGCACCACAACATCATTTGCTTTTGGGTGACAGCGGCGGAACTGTTAGGTTTAGAAGGACAATTCCACCACAGGAATGTTCCTAAGGTCCTCCCGATCTGTGCAAGCCTAACCTTGACCGTGTGGCATTAACCCTTAACAGTAAAACAGGTTTTTTGATCTCACAGATTACAATGACATCTCTCCCCATAGGAATACATTGCCTGCTCCCCTAAATTCAACCTGAAGCCTATGTGGGTTATGAATGCCGTATGAACCTGTCTTCGGTGACAGTCCATCAGAACCACTATGAGGTCTACCTGTGTTGATTCTAAGCTTCCTGAAGCAACCGGAAGTGGTTAAAATCACCCTAAAAGTGTATACCCATACCCTGCCTGCAGTTTGATAGACATAGGGCATTCAACCCTGTGTAGATCAGTCAATTCTTAACGTAAAGACTTAAAACTCAGGATTCTGCAAGAGGCTACCTCAGTCAAGACATGTGTTTACCTATAGCTTCCTGTGCCAACCGGAAGTGCCTTTAATTGGGTCACACTGTCTGTTTCGAAGGGTTAAAAAAGTCACATCTCTCCAAAACTTCATATGTGTGACTAGGTAACCCTCCTGAACTGTAAATCAGTCATTTCTCCCAACAGATGTCAAAGAAAAGCTCCCTCACACACACACAGGAAGGATGGAGTGACAAAGTGCGGTGCTTAAATACACAGAGAGCAGGAAATGGCATTACCATAATCCCTAGGCCGTGCCGAGTTCAACGAGATATCCCGCTTGACCGTAGCTCGCTCGGTCTAGGCGCAGCGACCATTAGAAAAGTAGGCCCAAAATGAAGCCTGCACCACAACATCATTTGCTTTTGGGTGACAGCGGCGGAACCGTTAGGTTTAGAAGGACAATTCCACCACAGGAATGTTCCTAAGGTCCTCCCGATCCGTGCAAGCCTAACCTTGACCGTGTGGCATTAACCCTTAACAGTTAAAATAAGGTGTTTATATCAAACAGTTTGCATTGATTTCTCTCCCCATAGGAATACATTGCCTGCACCCCTAAATTCAACCTGAAGCCTATATGGGTTATGAATGCCGTATGAACCTGTCTTCTGTAACAGTCCATCAGGCCACTATGAGGTCTACCTGTGTTGATTCTAAGCTTCCTGGACCAACCGGAAGTGGTTAAAATCACCCTAAAAGTGTTTTGAAAAACATAACCTGTCATTATGAAAATCACTGTATTCAAACCTGTGTAGATCAGTCAATTCTTAACTTAAAGACTTAAAACTCAGGATTCTGTAAGTGGCTATATCAATGAAGACATGTGTTTACTTATAGCTTCCTGTGCCAACCGGAAGTGCCATAATTGGTGTCTCAGGGGCTGTTTCGAGGGGTTAAAAAAGTCTGATCTCTCCAAGATTTCATATGTGTGACTAGGTAACCCTCCTGAACTGTAAATCAGTCATTTCTCCCAACAGATGTCAAAGAAAAGCTCTCTCACACACACACAGCAAGGATGGAGTGAAAAAGTGCGGTGCTTAAAGACACAGAGAGCAGGAAATGGCATTACCATAATCCCTAGGCCGTGCCGAGTTCAACGAGATATCCCGCTTGACCGTAGCTCGCTCGGTCTAGGCGCAGCGACCATTAGAAAAGTAGGCCCAAAATGAAGCCTGCACCACAACATCATTTGCTTTTGGGTGACAGCGGCGGAACTGTTAGGTTTAGAAGGACAATTCCACCACAGGAATGTTCCTAAGGTCCTCCCGATCTGTGCAAGCCTAACCTTGACCGTGTGGCATTAACCCTTAACAGTAAAACAGGTTTTTTGATCTCACAGATTACAATGACATCTCTCCCCATAGGAATACATTGCCTGCTCCCCTAAATTCAACCTGAAGCCTATGTGGGTTATGAATGCCTTATGAACCTGTCTTCTATGACAGTCCATCAGACCACTATGAGGTCTACCTGTGTTGATTCTAAGCTTCCTGAAGCAACCGGAAGTGGTTAAAATCACCCTAAAAGTGTATACCCATACCCTGCCTGCAGTTTGATAGACATAGGGCATTCAACCCTGTGTAGATCAGTCAATTCTTAACGTAAAGACTTAAAACTCAGGATTCTGTAAGAGGCTACCTCAGTCAAGACATGTGTTTACCTATAGCTTCCTGTGCCAACCGGAAGTGCCTTTAATTGGGTCACACTGTCTGTTTCGAAGGGTTAAAAAAGTCACATCTCTCCAAAACTTCATATGTGTGACTAGGTAACCCTTCTGAACTGTAAATCAGTCATTTCTCCCAACAGATGTCAAAGAAAAGCTCCCTCACACACACACAGGAAGGATGGAGTGACAAAGTGCGGTGCTTAAATACACAGAGAGCAGGAAATGGCATTACCATAATCCCTAGGCCGTGCCGAGTTCAACGAGATATCCCGCTTGACCGTAGCTCGCTCGGTCTAGGCGCAGCGACCATTAGAAAAGTAGGCCCAAAATGAAGCCTGCACCACAACATCATTTGCTTTTGGGTGACAGCGGCGGAACCGTTAGGTTTAGAAGGACAATTCCACCACAGGAATGTTCCTAAGGTCCTCCCGATCCGTGCAAGCCTAACCTTGACCGTGTGGCATTAACCCTTAACAGTTAAAATAAGGTGTTTACATCAAACAGTTTGCATTGATTTCTCTCCCCATAGGAATACATTGCCTGCACCCCTAAATTCAACCTGAAGCCTATATGGGTTATGAATGCCGTATGAACCTGTCTTCTGTAACAGTCCATCAGGCCACTATGAGGTCTACCTGTGTTGATTCTAAGCTTCCTGGACCAACCGGAAGTGGTTAAAATCACCCTAAAAGTGTTTTGAAAAACATAACCTGTCATTATGAAAATCACTGTATTCAAACCTGTGTAGATCAGTCAATTCTTAACTTAAAGACTTAAAACTCAGGATTCTGTAAGTGGCTATGTCAATGAAGACATGTGTTTACTTATAGCTTCCTGTGCCAACCGGAAGTGCCATAATTGGTGTCTCAGGGGCTGTTTCGAGGGGTTAAAAAAAGTCAGATCTCTCCAAGATTTCATATGTGTGACTAGGTAACCCTCCTGAACTGTAAATCAGTCATTTCTCCCAACAGATGTCAAAGAAAAGCTCTCTCACACACACACAGCAAGGATGGAGTGAAAAAGTGCGGTGATTAAAGACACAGAGAGCAGGAAATGGCATTACCATAATCCCTAGGCCGTGCCGAGTTCAACGAGATATCCCGCTTGACCGTAGCTCGCTCGGTCTAGGCGCAGCGACCATTAGAAAAGTAGGCCCAAAATGAAGCCTGCACCACAACATCATTTGCTTTTGGGTGACAGCGGCGGAACTGTTAGGTTTAGAAGGACAATTCCACCACAGGAATGTTCCTAAGGTCCTCCCGATCTGTGCAAGCCTAACCTTGACCGTGTGGCATTAACCCTTAACAGTAAAACAGGTTTTTTGATCTCACAGATTACAATGACATCTCTCCCCATAGGAATACATTGCCTGCTCCCCTAAATTCAACCTGAAGCCTATGTGGGTTATGAATGCCGTATGAACCTGTCTTCGGTGACAGTCCATCAGAACCACTATGAGGTCTACCTGTGTTGATTCTAAGCTTCCTGAAGCAACCGGAAGTGGTTAAAATCACCCTAAAAGTGTATACCCATACCCTGCCTGCAGTTTGATAGACATAGGGCATTCAACCCTGTGTAGATCAGTCAATTCTTAACGTAAAGACTTAAAACTCAGGATTCTGTAAGAGGCTACCTCAGTCAAGACATGTGTTTACCTATAGCTTCCTGTGCCAACCGGAAGTGCCTTTAATTGGGTCACACTGTCTGTTTCGAAGGGTTAAAAAAGTCACATCTCTCCAAAACTTCATATGTGTGACTAGGTAACCCTTCTGAACTGTAAATCAGTCATTTCTCCCAACAGATGTCAAAGAAAAGCTCCCTCACACACACACAGGAAGGATGGAGTGACAAAGTGCGGTGCTTAAATACACAGAGAGCAGGAAATGGCATTACCATAATCCCTAGGCCGTGCCGAGTTCAACGAGATATCCCGCTTGACCGTAGCTCGCTCGGTCTAGGCGCAGCGACCATTAGAAAAGTAGGCCCAAAATGAAGCCTGCACCACAACATCATTTGCTTTTGGGTGACAGCGGCGGAACTGTTAGGTTTAGAAGGACAATTCCACCACAGGAATGTTCCTAAGGTCCTCCCGATCTGTGCAAGCCTAACCTTGACCGTGTGGCATTAACCCTTAACAGTAAAACAGGTTTTTTGATCTCACAGATTACAATGACATCTCTCCCCATAGGAATACATTGCCTGCTCCCCTAAATTCAACCTGAAGCCTATGTGGGTTATGAATGCCTTATGAACCTGTCTTCTATGACAGTCCATCAGACCACTATGAGGTCTACCTGTGTTGATTCTAAGCTTCCTGAAGCAACCGGAAGTGGTTAAAATCACCCTAAAAGTGTATACCCATACCCTGCCTGCAGTTTGATAGACATAGGGCATTCAACCCTGTGTAGATCAGTCAATTCTTAACGTAAAGACTTAAAACTCAGGATTCTGTAAGAGGCTACCTCAGTCAAGACATGTGTTTACCTATAGCTTCCTGTGCCAACCGGAAGTGCCTTTAATTGGGTCACACTGTCTGTTTCGAAGGGTTAAAAAAGTCACATCTCTCCAAAACTTCATATGTGTGACTAGGTAACCCTTCTGAACTGTAAATCAGTCATTTCTCCCAACAGATGTCAAAGAAAAGCTCCCTCACACACACACAGGAAGGATGGAGTGACAAAGTGCGGTGCTTAAATACACAGAGAGCAGGAAATGGCATTACCATAATCCCTAGGCCGTGCCGAGTTCAACGAGATATCCCGCTTGACCGTAGCTCGCTCGGTCTAGGCGCAGCGACCATTAGAAAAGTAGGCCCAAAATGAAGCCTGCACCACAACATCATTTGCTTTTGGGTGACAGCGGCGGAACCGTTAGGTTTAGAAGGACAATTCCACCACAGGAATGTTCCTAAGGTCCTCCCGATCCGTGCAAGCCTAACCTTGACCGTGTGGCATTAACCCTTAACAGTTAAAATAAGGTGTTTACATCAAACAGTTTGCATTGATTTCTCTCCCCATAGGAATACATTGCCTGCACCCCTAAATTCAACCTGAAGCCTATATGGGTTATGAATGCCGTATGAACCTGTCTTCTGTAACAGTCCATCAGGCCACTATGAGGTCTACCTGTGTTGATTCTAAGCTTCCTGGACCAACCGGAAGTGGTTAAAATCACCCTAAAAGTGTTTTGAAAAACATAACCTGTCATTATGAAAATCACTGTATTCAAACCTGTGTAGATCAGTCAATTCTTAACTTAAAGACTTAAAACTCAGGATTCTGTAAGTGGCTATGTCAATGAAGACATGTGTTTACTTATAGCTTCCTGTGCCAACCGGAAGTGCCATAATTGGTGTCTCAGGGGCTGTTTCGAGGGGTTAAAAAAAGTCAGATCTCTCCAAGATTTCATATGTGTGACTAGGTAACCCTCCTGAACTGTAAATCAGTCATTTCTCCCAACAGATGTCAAAGAAAAGCTCTCTCACACACACACAGCAAGGATGGAGTGAAAAAGTGCGGTGATTAAAGACACAGAGAGCAGGAAATGGCATTACCATAATCCCTAGGCCGTGCCGAGTTCAACGAGATATCCCGCTTGACCGTAGCTCGCTCGGTCTAGGCGCAGCGACCATTAGAAAAGTAGGCCCAAAATGAAGCCTGCACCACAACATCATTTGCTTTTGGGTGACAGCGGCGGAACTGTTAGGTTTAGAAGGACAATTCCACCACAGGAATGTTCCTAAGGTCCTCCCGATCTGTGCAAGCCTAACCTTGACCGTGTGGCATTAACCCTTAACAGTAAAACAGGTTTTTTGATCTCACAGATTACAATGACATCTCTCCCCATAGGAATACATTGCCTGCTCCCCTAAATTCAACCTGAAGCCTATGTGGGTTATGAATGCCGTATGAACCTGTCTTCGGTGACAGTCCATCAGAACCACTATGAGGTCTACCTGTGTTGATTCTAAGCTTCCTGAAGCAACCGGAAGTGGTTAAAATCACCCTAAAAGTGTATACCCATACCCTGCCTGCAGTTTGATAGACATAGGGCATTCAACCCTGTGTAGATCAGTCAATTCTTAACGTAAAGACTTAAAACTCAGGATTCTGTAAGAGGCTACCTCAGTCAAGACATGTGTTTACCTATAGCTTCCTGTGCCAACCGGAAGTGCCTTTAATTGGGTCACACTGTCTGTTTCGAAGGGTTAAAAAAGTCACATCTCTCCAAAACTTCATATGTGTGACTAGGTAACCCTTCTGAACTGTAAATCAGTCATTTCTCCCAACAGATGTCAAAGAAAAGCTCCCTCACACACACACAGGAAGGATGGAGTGACAAAGTGCGGTGCTTAAATACACAGAGAGCAGGAAATGGCATTACCATAATCCCTAGGCCGTGCCGAGTTCAACGAGATATCCCGCTTGACCGTAGCTCGCTCGGTCTAGGCGCAGCGACCATTAGAAAAGTAGGCCCAAAATGAAGCCTGCACCACAACATCATTTGCTTTTGGGTGACAGCGGCGGAACCGTTAGGTTTAGAAGGACAATTCCACCACAGGAATGTTCCTAAGGTCCTCCCGATCCGTGCAAGCCTAACCTTGACCGTGTGGCATTAACCCTTAACAGTTAAAATAAGGTGTTTATATCAAACAGTTTGCATTGATTTCTCTCCCCATAGGAATACATTGCCTGCACCCCTAAATTCAACCTGAAGCCTATATGGGTTATGAATGCCGTATGAACCTGTCTTCTGTAACAGTCCATCAGGCCACTATGAGGTCTACCTGTGTTGATTCTAAGCTTCCTGGACCAACCGGAAGTGGTTAAAATCACCCTAAAAGTGTTTTGAAAAACATAACCTGTCATTATGAAAATCACTGTATTCAAACCTGTGTAGATCAGTCAATTCTTAACTTAAAGACTTAAAACTCAGGATTATGTAAGTGGCTATGTCAATGAAGACATGTGTTTACTTATAGCTTCCTGTGCCAACCGGAAGTGCCATAATTGGTGTCTCAGGGGCTGTTTCGAGGGGTTAAAAAAGTCTGATCGCTCCAAGATTTCATATGTGTGACTAGGTAACCCTCCTGAACTGTAAATCAGTCATTTCTCCCAACAGATGTCAAAGAAAAGCTCTCTCACACACACACAGCAAGGATGGAGTGAAAAAGTGCGGTGCTTAAAGACACAGAGAGCAGGAAATGGCCTTACCATAATCCCTAGGCCGTGCCGAGTTCAACGAGATATCCCGCTTGACCGTAGCTCGCTCGGTCTAGGCGCAGCGACCATTAGAAAAGTAGGCCCAAAATGAAGCCTGCACCACAACATCATTTGCTTTTGGGTGACAGCGGCGGAACTGTTAGGTTTAGAAGGACAATTCCACCACAGGAATGTTCCTAAGGTCCTCCCGATCTGTGCAAGCCTAACCTTGACCGTGTGGCATTAACCCTTAACAGTAAAACAGGTTTTTTGATCTCACAGATTACAATGACATCTCTCCCCATAGGAATACATTGCCTGCTCCCCTAAATTCAACCTGAAGCCTATGTGGGTTATGAATGCCGTATGAACCTGTCTTCGGTGACAGTCCATCAGAACCACTATGAGGTCTACCTGTGTTGATTCTAAGCTTCCTGAAGCAACCGGAAGTGGTTAAAATCACCCTAAAAGTGTATACCCATACCCTGCCTGCAGTTTGATAGACATAGGGCATTCAACCCTGTGTAGATCAGTCAATTCTTAACGTAAAGACTTAAAACTCAGGATTCTGTAAGAGGCTACCTCAGTCAAGACATGTGTTTACCTATAGCTTCCTGTGCCAACCGGAAGTGCCTTTAATTGGGTCACACTGTCTGTTTCGAAGGGTTAAAAAAGTCACATCTCTCCAAAACTTCATATGTGTGACTAGGTAACCCTTCTGAACTGTAAATCAGTCATTTCTCCCAACAGATGTCAAAGAAAAGCTCTCTCACACACACACAGGAAGGATGGAGTGACAAAGTGCGGTGCTTAAATACACAGAGAGCAGGAAATGGCATTACCATAATCCCTAGGCCGTGCCGAGTTCAACGAGATATCCCGCTTGACCGTAGCTCGCTCAGTCTAGGCGCAGCGACCATTAGAAAAGTAGGCCCAAAATGAAGCCTGCACCACAACATCATTTGCTTTTGGGTGACAGCGGCGGAACTGTTAGGTTTAGAAGGACAATTCCACCACAGGAATGTTCCTAAGGTCCTCCCGATCTGTGCAAGCCTAACCTTGACCGTGTGGCATTAACCCTTAACAGTAAAACAGGTTTTTTGATCTCACAGATTACAATGACATCTCTCCCCATAGGAATACATTGCCTGCTCCCCTAAATTCAACCTGAAGCCTATGTGGGTTATGAATGCCGTATGAACCTGTCTTCGGTGACAGTCCATCAGAACCACTATGAGGTCTACCTGTGTTGATTCTAAGCTTCCTGAAGCAACCGGAAGTGGTTAAAATCACCCTAAAAGTGTATACCCATACCCTGCCTGCAGTTTGATAGACATAGGGCATTCAACCCTGTGTAGATCAGTCAATTCTTAACGTAAAGACTTAAAACTCAGGATTCTGTAAGAGGCTACCTCAGTCAAGACATGTGTTTACCTATAGCTTCCTGTGCCAACCGGAAGTGCCTTTAATTGGGTCACACTGTCTGTTTCGAAGGGTTAAAAAAGTCACATCTCTCCAAAACTTCATATGTGTGACTAGGTAACCCTTCTGAACTGTAAATCAGTCATTTCTCCCAACAGATGTCAAAGAAAAGCTCCCTCACACACACACAGGAAGGATGGAGTGACAAAGTGCTGTGCTTAAAGACACAGAGAGCAGGAAATGGCATTACCATAATCCCTAGGCCGTGCCGAGTTCAACAAGATATCCCGCTTGACCGTAGCTCGCTCGGTCTAGGCGCAGCGACCATTAGAAAAGTAGGCCCAAAATGAAGCCTGCACCACAACATCATTTGCTTTTGGGTGACAGCGGCGGAACCGTTAGGTTTAGAAGGACAATTCCACCACAGGAATGTTCCTAAGGTCCTCCCGATCCGTGCAAGCCTAACCTTGACCGTGTGGCATTAACCCTTAACAGTTAAAATAAGGTGTTTACATCAAACAGTTTGCATTGATTTCTCTCCCCATATGAATACATTGCCTGCACCCCTAAATTCAACCTGAAGCCTATATGGGTTATGAATGCCGTATGAACCTGTCTTCTGTAACAGTCCATCAGGCCACTATGAGGTCTACCTGTGTTGATTCTAAGCTTCCTGGACCAACCGGAAGTGGTTAAAATCACCCTAAAAGTGTTTTGAAAAACATAACCTGTCATTATGAAATTCACTGTATTCAAACCTGTGTAGATCAGTCAATTCTTAACTTAAAGACTTAAAACTCAGGATTCTGTAAGTGGCTATGTCAATGAAGACATGTGTTTACTTATAGCTTCCTGTGCCAACCGGAAGTGCCATAATTGGTGTCTCAGGGGCTGTTTCGAGGGGTTAAAAAAAGTCAGATCTCTCCAAGATTTCATATGTGTGACTAGGTAACCCTCCTGAACTGTAAATCAGTCATTTCTCCCAACAGATGTCAAAGAAAAGCTCTCTCACACACACACAGCAAGGATGGAGTGAAAAAGTGCGGTGATTAAAGACACAGAGAGCAGGAAATGGCATTACCATAATCCCTAGGCCGTGCCGAGTTCAACGAGATATCCCGCTTGACCGTAGCTCGCTCGGTCTAGGCGCAGCGACCATTAGAAAAGTAGGCCCAAAATGAAGCCTGCACCACAACATAATTTGCTTTTGGGTGACAGCGGCGGAACTGTTAGGTTTAGAAGGACAATTCCACCACAGGAATGTTCCTAAGGTCCTCCCGATCTGTGCAAGCCTAACCTTGACCGTGTGGCATTAACCCTTAACAGTAAAACAGGTTTTTTGATCTCACAGATTACAATGACATCTCTCCCCATAGGAATACATTGCCTGCTCCCCTAAATTCAACCTGAAGCCTATGTGGGTTATGAATGCCGTATGAACCTGTCTTCGGTGATAGTCCATCAGAACCACTATGAGGTCTACCTGTGTTGATTCTAAGCTTCCTGAAGCAACCGGAAGTGGTTAAAATCACCCTAAAAGTGTATACCCATACCCTGCCTGCAGTTTGATAGACATAGGGCATTCAACCCTGTGTAGATCAGTCAATTCTTAACGTAAAGACTTAAAACTCAGGATTCTGTAAGAGGCTACCTCAGTCAAGACATGTGTTTACCTATAGCTTCCTGTGCCAACCGGAAGTGCCTTTAATTGGGTCACACTGTCTGTTTCGAAGGGTTAAAAAAGTCACATCTCTCCAAAACTTCATATGTGTGACTAGGTAACCCTTCTGAACTGTAAATCAGTCATTTCTCCCAACAGATGTCAAAGAAAAGCTCCCTCACACACACACAGGAAGGATGGAGTGACAAAGTGCGGTGCTTAAATACACAGAGAGCAGGAAATGGCATTACCATAATCCCTAGGCCGTGCCGAGTTCAACGAGATATCCCGCTTGACCGTAGCTCGCTCGGTCTAGGCGCAGCGACCATTAGAAAAGTAGGCCCAAAATGAAGCCTGCACCACAACATCATTTGCTTTTGGGTGACAGCGGCGAAACCGTTAGGTTTAGAAGGACAATTCCACCACAGGAATGTTCCTAAGGTCCTCCCGATCCGTGCAAGCCTAACCTTGACCGTGTGGCATTAACCCTTAACAGTTAAAATAAGGTGTTTACATCAAACAGTTTGCATTGATTTCTCTCCCCATAGGAATACATTGCCTGCACCCCTAAATTCAACCTGAAGCCTATATGGGTTATGAATGCCGTATGAACCTGTCTTCTGTAACAGTCCATCAGGCCACTATGAGGTCTACCTGTGTTGATTCTAAGCTTCCTGGACCAACCGGAAGTGGTTAAAATCACCCTAAAAGTGTTTTGAAAAACATAACCTGTCATTATGAAAATCACTGTATTCAAACCTGTGTAGATCAGTCAATTCTTAACTTAAAGACTTAAAACTCAGGATTCTGTAAGTGGCTATGTCAATGAAGACATGTGTTTACTTATAGCTTCCTGTGCCAACCGGAAGTGCCATAATTGGTGTCTCAGGGGCTGTTTCGAGGGGTTAAAAAAAGTCAGATCTCTCCAAGATTTCATATGTGTGACTAGGTAACCCTCCTGAACTGTAAATCAGTCATTTCTCCCAACAGATGTCAAAGAAAAGCTCTCTCACACACACACAGCAAGGATGGAGTGAAAAAGTGCGGTGATTAAAGACACAGAGAGCAGGAAATGGCATTACCATAATCCCTAGGCCGTGCCGAGTTCAACGAGATATCCCGCTTGACCGTAGCTCGCTCGGTCTAGGCGCAGCGACCATTAGAAAAGTAGGCCCAAAATGAAGCCTGCACCACAACATAATTTGCTTTTGGGTGACAGCGGCGGAACTGTTAGGTTTAGAAGGACAATTCCACCACAGGAATGTTCCTAAGGTCCTCCCGATCTGTGCAAGCCTAACCTTGACCGTGTGGCATTAACCCTTAACAGTAAAACAGGTTTTTTGATCTCACAGATTACAATGACATCTCTCCCCATAGGAATACATTGCCTGCTCCCCTAAATTCAACCTGAAGCCTATGTGGGTTATGAATGCCGTATGAACCTGTCTTCGGTGATAGTCCATCAGAACCACTATGAGGTCTACCTGTGTTGATTCTAAGCTTCCTGAAGCAACCGGAAGTGGTTAAAATCACCCTAAAAGTGTATACCCATACCCTGCCTGCAGTTTGATAGACATAGGGCATTCAACCCTGTGTAGATCAGTCAATTCTTAACGTAAAGACTTAAAACTCAGGATTCTGTAAGAGGCTACCTCAGTCAAGACATGTGTTTACCTATAGCTTCCTGTGCCAACCGGAAGTGCCTTTAATTGGGTCACACTGTCTGTTTCGAAGGGTTAAAAAAGTCACATCTCTCCAAAACTTCATATGTGTGACTAGGTAACCCTTCTGAACTGTAAATCAGTCATTTCTCCCAACAGATGTCAAAGAAAAGCTCCCTCACACACACACAGGAAGGATGGAGTGACAAAGTGCGGTGCTTAAATACACAGAGAGCAGGAAATGGCATTACCATAATCCCTAGGCCGTGCCGAGTTCAACGAGATATCCCGCTTGACCGTAGCTCGCTCGGTCTAGGCGCAGCGACCATTAGAAAAGTAGGCCCAAAATGAAGCCTGCACCACAACATCATTTGCTTTTGGGTGACAGCGGCGGAACCGTTAGGTTTAGAAGGACAATTCCACCACAGGAATGTTCCTAAGGTCCTCCCGATCCGTGCAAGCCTAACCTTGACCGTGTGGCATTAACCCTTAACAGTTAAAATAAGGTGTTTACATCAAACAGTTTGCATTGATTTCTCTCCCCATAGGAATACATTGCCTGCACCCCTAAATTCAACCTGAAGCCTATATGGGTTATGAATGCCGTATGAACCTGTCTTCTGTAACAGTCCATCAGGCCACTATGAGGTCTACCTGTGTTGATTCTAAGCTTCCTGGACCAACCGGAAGTGGTTAAAATCACCCTAAAAGTGTTTTGAAAAACATAACCTGTCATTATGAAAATCACTGTATTCAAACCTGTGTAGATCAGTCAATTCTTAACTTAAAGACTTAAAACTCAGGATTCTGTAAGTGGCTATGTCAATGAAGACATGTGTTTACTTATAGCTTCCTGTGCCAACCGGAAGTGCCATAATTGGTGTCTCAGGGGCTGTTTCGAGGGGTTAAAAAAAGTCAGATCTCTCCAAGATTTCATATGTGTGACTAGGTAACCCTCCTGAACTGTAAATCAGTCATTTCTCCCAACAGATGTCAAAGAAAAGCTCTCTCACACACACACACAGCAAGGATGGAGTGAAAAAGTGCGGTGATTAAAGACACAGAGAGCAGGAAATGGCATTACCATAATCCCTAGGCCGTGCCGAGTTCAACGAGATATCCCGCTTGACCGTAGCTCGCTCGGTCTAGGCGCAGCGACCATTAGAAAAGTAGGCCCAAAATGAAGCCTGCACCACAACATAATTTGCTTTTGGGTGACAGCGGCGGAACTGTTAGGTTTAGAAGGACAATTCCACCACAGGAATGTTCCTAAGGTCCTCCCGATCTGTGCAAGCCTAACCTTGACCGTGTGGCATTAACCCTTAACAGTAAAACAGGTTTTTTGATCTCACAGATTACAATGACATCTCTCCCCATAGGAATACATTGCCTGCTCCCCTAAATTCAACCTGAAGCCTATGTGGGTTATGAATGCCGTATGAACCTGTCTTCGGTGATAGTCCATCAGAACCACTATGAGGTCTACCTGTGTTGATTCTAAGCTTCCTGAAGCAACCGGAAGTGGTTAAAATCACCCTAAAAGTGTATACCCATACCCTGCCTGCAGTTTGATAGACATAGGGCATTCAACCCTGTGTAGATCAGTCAATTCTTAACGTAAAGACTTAAAACTCAGGATTCTGTAAGAGGCTACCTCAGTCAAGACATGTGTTTACCTATAGCTTCCTGTGCCAACCGGAAGTGCCTTTAATTGGGTCACACTGTCTGTTTCGAAGGGTTAAAAAAGTCACATCTCTCCAAAACTTCATATGTGTGACTAGGTAACCCTTCTGAACTGTAAATCAGTCATTTCTCCCAACAGATGTCAAAGAAAAGCTCCCTCACACACACACAGGAAGGATGGAGTGACAAAGTGCGGTGCTTAAATACACAGAGAGCAGGAAATGGCATTACCATAATCCCTAGGCCGTGCCGAGTTCAACGAGATATCCCGCTTGACCGTAGCTCGCTCGGTCTAGGCGCAGCGACCATTAGAAAAGTAGGCCCAAAATGAAGCCTGCACCACAACATCATTTGCTTTTGGGTGACAGCGGCGAAACCGTTAGGTTTAGAAGGACAATTCCACCACAGGAATGTTCCTAAGGTCCTCCCGATCCGTGCAAGCCTAACCTTGACCGTGTGGCATTAACCCTTAACAGTTAAAATAAGGTGTTTACATCAAACAGTTTGCATTGATTTCTCTCCCCATAGGAATACATTGCCTGCACCCCTAAATTCAACCTGAAGCCTATATGGGTTATGAATGCCGTATGAACCTGTCTTCTGTAACAGTCCATCAGGCCACTATGAGGTCTACCTGTGTTGATTCTAAGCTTCCTGGACCAACCGGAAGTGGTTAAAATCACCCTAAAAGTGTTTTGAAAAACATAACCTGTCATTATGAAAATCACTGTATTCAAACCTGTGTAGATCAGTCAATTCTTAACTTAAAGACTTAAAACTCAGGATTCTGTAAGTGGCTATGTCAATGAAGACATGTGTTTACTTATAGCTTCCTGTGCCAACCGGAAGTGCCATAATTGGTGTCTCAGGGGCTGTTTCGAGGGGTTAAAAAAAGTCAGATCTCTCCAAGATTTCATATGTGTGACTAGGTAACCCTCCTGAACTGTAAATCAGTCATTTCTCCCAACAGATGTCAAAGAAAAGCTCTCTCACACACACACAGCAAGGATGGAGTGAAAAAGTGCGGTGATTAAAGACACAGAGAGCAGGAAATGGCATTACCATAATCCCTAGGCCGTGCCGAGTTCAACGAGATATCCCGCTTGACCGTAGCTCGCTCGGTCTAGGCGCAGCGACCATTAGAAAAGTAGGCCCAAAATGAAGCCTGCACCACAACATAATTTGCTTTTGGGTGACAGCGGCGGAACTGTTAGGTTTAGAAGGACAATTCCACCACAGGAATGTTCCTAAGGTCCTCCCGATCTGTGCAAGCCTAACCTTGACCGTGTGGCATTAACCCTTAACAGTAAAACAGGTTTTTTGATCTCACAGATTACAATGACATCTCTCCCCATAGGAATACATTGCCTGCTCCCCTAAATTCAACCTGAAGCCTATGTGGGTTATGAATGCCGTATGAACCTGTCTTCGGTGATAGTCCATCAGAACCACTATGAGGTCTACCTGTGTTGATTCTAAGCTTCCTGAAGCAACCGGAAGTGGTTAAAATCACCCTAAAAGTGTATACCCATACCCTGCCTGCAGTTTGATAGACATAGGGCATTCAACCCTGTGTAGATCAGTCAATTCTTAACGTAAAGACTTAAAACTCAGGATTCTGTAAGAGGCTACCTCAGTCAAGACATGTGTTTACCTATAGCTTCCTGTGCCAACCGGAAGTGCCTTTAATTGGGTCACACTGTCTGTTTCGAAGGGTTAAAAAAGTCACATCTCTCCAAAACTTCATATGTGTGACTAGGTAACCCTTCTGAACTGTAAATCAGTCATTTCTCCCAACAGATGTCAAAGAAAAGCTCCCTCACACACACACAGGAAGGATGGAGTGACAAAGTGCGGTGCTTAAATACACAGAGAGCAGGAAATGGCATTACCATAATCCCTAGGCCGTGCCGAGTTCAACGAGATATCCCGCTTGACCGTAGCTCGCTCGGTCTAGGCGCAGCGACCATTAGAAAAGTAGGCCCAAAATGAAGCCTGCACCACAACATCATTTGCTTTTGGGTGACAGCGGCGGAACCGTTAGGTTTAGAAGGACAATTCCACCACAGGAATGTTCCTAAGGTCCTCCCGATCCGTGCAAGCCTAACCTTGACCGTGTGGCATTAACCCTTAACAGTTAAAATAAGGTGTTTACATCAAACAGTTTGCATTGATTTCTCTCCCCATAGGAATACATTGCCTGCACCCCTAAATTCAACCTGAAGCCTATATGGGTTATGAATGCCGTATGAACCTGTCTTCTGTAACAGTCCATCAGGCCACTATGAGGTCTACCTGTGTTGATTCTAAGCTTCCTGGACCAACCGGAAGTGGTTAAAATCACCCTAAAAGTGTTTTGAAAAACATAACCTGTCATTATGAAAATCACTGTATTCAAACCTGTGTAGATCAGTCAATTCTTAACTTAAAGACTTAAAACTCAGGATTCTGTAAGTGGCTATGTCAATGAAGACATGTGTTTACTTATAGCTTCCTGTGCCAACCGGAAGTGCCATAATTGGTGTCTCAGGGGCTGTTTCGAGGGGTTAAAAAAAGTCAGATCTCTCCAAGATTTCATATGTGTGACTAGGTAACCCTCCTGAACTGTAAATCAGTCATTTCTCCCAACAGATGTCAAAGAAAAGCTCTCTCACACACACACACAGCAAGGATGGAGTGAAAAAGTGCGGTGATTAAAGACACAGAGAGCAGGAAATGGCATTACCATAATCCCTAGGCCGTGCCGAGTTCAACGAGATATCCCGCTTGACCGTAGCTCGCTCGGTCTAGGCGCAGCGACCATTAGAAAAGTAGGCCCAAAATGAAGCCTGCACCACAACATAATTTGCTTTTGGGTGACAGCGGCGGAACTGTTAGGTTTAGAAGGACAATTCCACCACAGGAATGTTCCTAAGGTCCTCCCGATCTGTGCAAGCCTAACCTTGACCGTGTGGCATTAACCCTTAACAGTAAAACAGGTTTTTTGATCTCACAGATTACAATGACATCTCTCCCCATAGGAATACATTGCCTGCTCCCCTAAATTCAACCTGAAGCCTATGTGGGTTATGAATGCCGTATGAACCTGTCTTCGGTGACAGTCCATCAGAACCACTATGAGGTCTACCTGTGTTGATTCTAAGCTTCCTGAAGCAACCGGAAGTGGTTAAAATCACCCTAAAAGTGTATACCCATACCCTGCCTGCAGTTTGATAGACATAGGGCATTCAACCCTGTGTAGATCAGTCAATTCTTAACGTAAAGACTTAAAACTCAGGATTCTGTAAGAGGCTACCTCAGTCAAGACATGTGTTTACCTATAGCTTCCTGTGCCAACCGGAAGAGCCTTTAATTGGGTCACACTGTCTGTTTCGAAGGGTTAAAAAAGTCACATCTCTCCAAAACTTCATATGTGTGACTAGGTAACCCTTCTGAACTGTAAATCAGTCATTTCTCCCAACAGATGTCAAAGAAAAGCTCCCTCACACACACACAGGAAGGATGGAGTGACAAAGTGCGGTGCTTAAATACACAGAGAGCAGGAAATGGCATTACCATAATCCCTAGGCCGTGCCGAGTTCAACGAGATATCCCGCTTGACCGTAGCTCGCTCGGTCTAGGCGCAGCGACCATTAGAAAAGTAGGCCCAAAATGAAGCCTGCACCACAACATCATTTGCTTTTGGGTGACAGCGGCGGAACCGTTAGGTTTAGAAGGACAATTCCACCACAGGAATGTTCCTAAGGTCCTCCCGATCCGTGCAAGCCTAACCTTGACCGTGTGGCATTAACCCTTAACAGTTAAAATAAGGTGTTTATATCAAACAGTTTGCATTGATTTCTCTCCCCATAGGAATACATTGCCTGCACCCCTAAATTCAACCTGAAGCCTATATGGGTTATGAATGCCGTATGAACCTGTCTTCTGTAACAGTCCATCAGGCCACTATGAGGTCTACCTGTGTTGATTCTAAGCTTCCTGGACCAACCGGAAGTGGTTAAAATCACCCTAAAAGTGTTTTGAAAAACATAACCTGTCATTATGAAAATCACTGTATTCAAACCTGTGTAGATCAGTCAATTCTTAACTTAAAGACTTAAAACTCAGGATTCTGTAAGTGGCTATGTCAATGAAGACATGTGTTTACTTATAGCTTCCTGTGCAAACCGGAAGTGCCATAATTGGTGTCTCAGGGGCTGTTTCGAGGGGTTAAAAAAGTCTGATCGCTCCAAGATTTCATATGTGTGACTAGGTAACCCTCCTGAACTGTAAATCAGTCATTTCTCCCAACAGATGTCAAAGAAAAGCTCTCTCACACACACACAGCAAGGATGGAGTGAAAAAGTGCGGTGCTTAAAGACACAGAGAGCAGGAAATGGCATTACCATAATCCCTAGGCCGTGCCGAGTTCAACGAGATATCCCGCTTGACCGTAGCTCGCTCGGTCTAGGCGCAGCGACCATTAGAAAAGTAGGCCCAAAATGAAGCCTGCACCACAACATCATTTGCTTTTGGGTGACAGCGGCGGAACTGTTAGGTTTAGAAGGACAATTCCACCACAGGAATGTTCCTAAGGTCCTCCCGATCTGTGCAAGCCTAACCTTGACCGTGTGGCATTAACCCTTAACAGTAAAACAGGTTTTTTGATCTCACAGATTACAATGACATCTCTCCCCATAGGAATACATTGCCTGCTCCCCTAAATTCAACCTGAAGCCTATGTGGGTTATGAATGCCGTATGAACCTGTCTTCGGTGACAGTCCATCAGAACCACTATGAGGTCTACCTGTGTTGATTCTAAGCTTCCTGAAGCAACCGGAAGTGGTTAAAATCACCCTAAAAGTGTATACCCATACCCTGCCTGCAGTTTGATAGACATAGGGCATTCAACCCTGTGTAGATCAGTCAATTCTTAACGTAAAGACTTAAAACTCTGGATTCTGTAAGAGGCTACCTCAGTCAAGACATGTGTTTACCTATAGCTTCCTGTGCCAACCGGAAGTGCCTTTAATTGGGTCACACTGTCTGTTTCGAAGGGTTAAAAAAGTCACATCTCTCCAAAACTTCATATGTGTGACTAGGTAACCCTTCTGAACTGTAAATCAGTCATTTCTCCCAACAGATGTCAAAGAAAAGCTCTCTCACACACACACAGGAAGGATGGAGTGACAAAGTGCGGTGCTTAAATACACAGAGAGCAGGAAATGGCATTACCATAATCCCTAGGCCGTGCCGAGTTCAACGAGATATCCCGCTTGACCGTAGCTCGCTCGGTCTAGGCGCAGCGACCATTAGAAAAGTAGGCCCAAAATGAAGCCTGCACCACAACATCATTTGCTTTTGGGTGACAGCGGCGGAACTGTTAGGTTTAGAAGGACAATTCCACCACAGGAATGTTCCTAAGGTCCTCCCGATCTGTGCAAGCCTAACCTTGACCGTGTGGCATTAACCCTTAACAGTAAAACAGGTTTTTTGATCTCACAGATTACAATGACATCTCTCCCCATAGGAATACATTGCCTGCTCCCCTAAATTCAACCTGAAGCCTATGTGGGTTATGAATGCCGTATGAACCTGTCTTCGGTGACAGTCCATCAGAACCACTATGAGGTCTACCTGTGTTGATTCTAAGCTTCCTGAAGCAACCGGAAGTGGTTAAAATCACCCTAAAAGTGTATACCCATACCCTGCCTGCAGTTTGATAGACATAGGGCATTCAACCCTGTGTAGATCAGTCAATTCTTAACGTAAAGACTTAAAACTCTGGATTCTGTAAGAGGCTACCTCAGTCAAGACATGTGTTTACCTATAGCTTCCTGTGCCAACCGGAAGTGCCTTTAATTGGGTCACACTGTCTGTTTCGAAGGGTTAAAAAAGTCACATCTCTCCAAAACTTCATATGTGTGACTAGGTAACCCTTCTGAACTGTAAATCAGTCATTTCTCCCAACAGATGTCAAAGAAAAGCTCTCTCACACACACACAGGAAGGATGGAGTGACAAATTGCGGTGCTTAAATACACAGAGAGCAGGAAATGGCATTACCATAATCCCTAGGCCGTGCCGAGTTCAACGAGATATCCCGCTTGACCGTAGCTCGCTCGGTCTAGGCGCAGCGACCATTAGAAAAGTAGGCCCAAAATGAAGCCTGCACCACAACATCATTTGCTTTTGGGTGACAGCGGCGGAACTGTTAGGTTTAGAAGGACAATTCCACCACAGGAATGTTCCTAAGGTCCTCCCGATCTGTGCAAGCCTAACCTTGACCGTGTGGCATTAACCCTTAACAGTAAAACAGGTTTTTTGATCTCACAGATTACAATGACATCTCTCCCCATAGGAATACATTGCCTGCTCCCCTAAATTCAACCTGAAGCCTATGTGGGTTATGAATGCCGTATGAACCTGTCTTCGGTGACAGTCCATCAGAACCACTATGAGGTCTACCTGTGTTGATTCTAAGCTTCCTGAAGCAACCGGAAGTGGTTAAAATCACCCTAAAAGTGTATACCCATACCCTGCCTGCAGTTTGATAGACATAGGGCATTCAACCCTGTGTAGATCAGTCAATTCTTAACGTAAAGACTTAAAACTCAGGATTCTGTAAGAGGCTACCTCAGTCAAGACATGTGTTTACCTATAGCTTCCTGTGCCAACCGGAAGTGCCTTTAATTGGGTCACACTGTCTGTTTCGAAGGGTTAAAAAAGTCACATCTCTCCAAAACTTCATATGTGTGACTAGGTAACCCTTCTGAACTGTAAATCAGTCATTTCTCCCAACAGATGTCAAAGAAAAGCTCCCTCACACACACACAGGAAGGATGGAGTGACAAAGTGCTGTGCTTAAAGACACAGAGAGCAGGAAATGGCATTACCATAATCCCTAGGCCGTGCCGAGTTCAACGAGATATCCCGCTTGACCGTAGCTCGCTCGGTCTAGGCGCAGCGACCATTAGAAAAGTAGGCCCAAAATGAAGCCTGCACCACAACATCATTTGCTTTTGGGTGACAGCGGCGGAACCGTTAGGTTTAGACGGACAATTCCACCACAGGAATGTTCCTAAGGTCCTCCCGATCCGTGCAAGCCTAACCTTGACCGTGTGGCATTAACCCTTAACAGTTAAAATAAGGTGTTTACATCAAACAGTTTGCATTGATTTCTCTCCCCATAGGAATACATTGCCTGCACCCCTAAATTCAACCTGAAGCCTATATGGGTTATGAATGCCGTATGAACCTGTCTTCTGTAACAGTCCATCAGGCCACTATGAGGTCTACCTGTGTTGATTCTAAGCTTCCTGGACCAACCGGAAGTGGTTAAAATCACCCTAAAAGTGTTTTGAAAAACATAACCTGTCATTATGAAAATCACTGTATTCAAACCTGTGTAGATCAGTCAATTCTTAACTTAAAGACTTAAAACTCAGGATTCTGTAAGTGGCTATGTCAATGAAGACATGTGTTTACTTATAGCTTCCTGTGCCAACCGGAAGTGCCATAATTGGTGTCTCAGGGGCTGTTTCGAGGGGTTAAAAAAAGTCAGATCTCTCCAAGATTTCATATGTGTGACTAGGTAACCCTCCTGAACTGTAAATCAGTCATTTCTCCCAACAGATGTCAAAGAAAAGCTCTCTCACACACACACAGCAAGGATGGAGTGAAAAAGTGCGGTGATTAAAGACACAGAGAGCAGGAAATGGCATTACCATAATCCCTAGGCCGTGCCGAGTTCAACGAGATATCCCGCTTGACCGTAGCTCGCTCGGTCTAGGCGCAGCGACCATTAGAAAAGTAGGCCCAAAATGAAGCCTGCACCACAACATCATTTGCTTTTGGGTGACAGCGGCGGAACTGTTAGGTTTAGAAGGACAATTCCACCACAGGAATGTTCCTAAGGTCCTCCCGATCTGTGCAAGCCTAACCTTGACCGTGTGGCATTAACCCTTAACAGTAAAACAGGTTTTTTGATCTCACAGATTACAATGACATCTCTCCCCATAGGAATACATTGCCTGCTCCCCTAAATTCAACCTGAAGCCTATGTGGGTTATGAATGCCGTATGAACCTGTCTTCGGTGACAGTCCATCAGAACCACTATGAGGTCTACCTGTGTTGATTCTAAGCTTCCTGAAGCAACCGGAAGTGGTTAAAATCACCCTAAAAGTGTATACCCATACCCTGCCTGCAGTTTGATAGACATAGGGCATTCAACCCTGTGTAGATCAGTCAATTCTTAACGTAAAGACTTAAAACTCTGGATTCTGTAAGAGGCTACCTCAGTCAAGACATGTGTTTACCTATAGCTTCCTGTGCCAACCGGAAGTGCCTTTAATTGGGTCACACTGTCTGTTTCGAAGGGTTAAAAAAGTCACATCTCTCCAAAACTTCATATGTGTGACTAGGTAACCCTTCTGAACTGTAAATCAGTCATTTCTCCCAACAGATGTCAAAGAAAAGCTCTCTCACACACACACAGGAAGGATGGAGTGACAAAGTGCGGTGCTTAAATACACAGAGAGCAGGAAATGGCATTACCATAATCCCTAGGCCGTGCCGAGTTCAACGAGATATCCCGCTTGACCGTAGCTCGCTCGGTCTAGGCGCAGCGACCATTAGAAAAGTAGGCCCAAAATGAAGCCTGCACCACAACATAATTTGCTTTTGGGTGACAGTGGCGGAACTGTTAGGTTTAGAAGGACAATTCCACCACAGGAATGTTCCTAAGGTCCTCCCGATCTGTGCAAGCCTAACCTTGACCGTGTGGCATTAACCCTTAACAGTAAAACAGGTTTTTTGATCTCACAGATTACAATGACATCTCTCCCCATAGGAATACATTGCCTGCTCCCCTAAATTCAACCTGAAGCCTATGTGGGTTATGAATGCCGTATGAACCTGTCTTCGGTGACAGTCCATCAGAACCACTATGAGGTCTACCTGTGTTGATTCTAAGCTTCCTGAAGCAACCGGAAGTGGTTAAAATCACCCTAAAAGTGTATACCCATACCCTGCCTGCAGTTTGATAGACATAGGGCATTCAACCCTGTGTAGATCAGTCAATTCTTAACGTAAAGACTTAAAACTCAGGATTCTGTAAGAGGCTACCTCAGTCAAGACATGTGTTTACCTATAGCTTCCTGTGCCAACCGGAAGTGCCTTTAATTGGGTCACACTGTCTGTTTCGAAGGGTTAAAAAAGTCACATCTCTCCAAAACTTCATATGTGTGACTAGGTAACCCTTCTGAACTGTAAATCAGTCATTTCTCCCAACAGATGTCAAAGAAAAGCTCCCTCACACACACACAGGGAGGATGGAGTGACAAAGTGCGGTGCTTAAATACACAGAGAGCAGGAAATGGCATTACCATAATCCCTAGGCCGTGCCGAGTTCAACGAGATATCCCGCTTGACCGTAGCTCGCTCGGTCTAGGCGCAGCGACCATTAGAAAAGTAGGCCCAAAATGAAGCCTGCACCACAACATCATTTGCTTTTGGGTGACAGCGGCGGAACCGTTAGGTTTAGAAGGACAATTCCACCACAGGAATGTTCCTAAGGTCCTCCCGATCCGTGCAAGCCTAACCTTGACCGTGTGGCATTAACCCTTAACAGTTAAAATAAGGTGTTTATATCACACAGTTTGCATTGATTTCTCTCCCCATAGGAATACATTGCCTGCACCCCTAAATTCAACCTGAAGCCTATATGGGTTATGAATGCCGTATGAACCTGTCTTCTGTAACAGTCCATCAGGCCACTATGAGGTCTACCTGTGTTGATTCTAAGCTTCCTGGACCAACCGGAAGTGGTTAAAATCACCCTAAAAGTGTTTTGAAAAACATAACCTGTCATTATGAAAATCACTGTATTCAAACCTGTGTAGATCAGTCAATTCTTAACTTAAAGACTTAAAACTCAGGATTCTGTAAGTGGCTATGTCAATGAAGACATGTGTTTACTTATAGCTTCCTGTGCCAACCGGAAGTGCCATAATTGGTGTCTCAGGGGCTGTTTCGAGGGGTTAAAAAAGTCTGATCGCTCCAAGATTTCATATGTGTGACTAGGTAACCCTCCTGAACTGTAAATCAGTCATTTCTCCCAACAGATGTCAAAGAAAAGCTCTCTCACACACACACAGCAAGGATGGAGTGAAAAAGTGCGGTGCTTAAAGACACAGAGAGCAGGAAATGGCATTACCATAATCCCTAGGCCGTGCCGAGTTCAACGAGATATCCCGCTTGACCGTAGCTCGCTCGGTCTAGGCGCAGCGACCATTAGAAAAGTAGGCCCAAAATGAAGCCTGCACCACAACATCATTTGCTTTTGGGTGACAGCGGCGGAACTGTTAGGTTTAGAAGGACAATTCCACCACAGGAATGTTCCTAAGGTCCTCCCGATCTGTGCAAGCCTAACCTTGACCGTGTGGCATTAACCCTTAACAGTAAAACAGGTTTTTTGATCTCACAGATTACAATGACATCTCTCCCCATAGGAATACATTGCCTGCTCCCCTAAATTCAACCTGAAGCCTATGTGGGTTATGAATGCCGTATGAACCTGTCTTCGGTGACAGTCCATCAGAACCACTATGAGGTCTACCTGTGTTGATTCTAAGCTTCCTGAAGCAACCGGAAGTGGTTAAAATCACCCTAAAAGTGTATACCCATACCCTGCCTGCAGTTTGATAGACATAGGGCATTCAACCCTGTGTAGATCAGTCAATTCTTAACGTAAAGACTTAAAACTCTGGATTCTGTAAGAGGCTACCTCAGTCAAGACATGTGTTTACCTATAGCTTCCTGTGCCAACCGGAAGTGCCTTTAATTGGGTCACACTGTCTGTTTCGAAGGGTTAAAAAAGTCACATCTCTCCAAAACTTCATATGTGTGACTAGGTAACCCTTCTGAACTGTAAATCAGTCATTTCTCCCAACAGATGTCAAAGAAAAGCTCTCTCACACACACACAGGAAGGATGGAGTGACAAAGTGCGGTGCTTAAATACACAGAGAGCAGGAAATGGCATTACCATAATCCCTAGGCCGTGCCGAGTTCAACGAGATATCCCGCTTGACCGTAGCTCGCTCGGTCTAGGCGCAGCGACCATTAGAAAAGTAGGCCCAAAATGAAGCCTGCACCACAACATAATTTGCTTTTGGGTGACAGTGGCGGAACTGTTAGGTTTAGAAGGACAATTCCACCACAGGAATGTTCCTAAGGTCCTCCCGATCTGTGCAAGCCTAACCTTGACCGTGTGGCATTAACCCTTAACAGTAAAACAGGTTTTTTGATCTCACAGATTACAATGACATCTCTCCCCATAGGAATACATTGCCTGCTCCCCTAAATTCAACCTGAAGCCTATGTGGGTTATGAATGCCGTATGAACCTGTCTTCGGTGACAGTCCATCAGAACCACTATGAGGTCTACCTGTGTTGATTCTAAGCTTCCTGAAGCAACCGGAAGTGGTTAAAATCACCCTAAAAGTGTATACCCATACCCTGCCTGCAGTTTGATAGACATAGGGCATTCAACCCTGTGTAGATCAGTCAATTCTTAACGTAAAGACTTAAAACTCAGGATTCTGTAAGAGGCTACCTCAGTCAAGACATGTGTTTACCTATAGCTTCCTGTGCCAACCGGAAGTGCCTTTAATTGGGTCACACTGTCTGCTTCGAAGGGTTAAAAAAGTCACATCTCTCCAAAACTTCATATGTGTGACTAGGTAACCCTTCTGAACTGTAAATCAGTCATTTCTCCCAACAGATGTCAAAGAAAAGCTCCCTCACACACACACAGGAAGGATGGAGTGACAAAGTGCGGTGCTTAAATACACAGAGAGCAGGAAATGGCATTACCATAATCCCTAGGCCGTGCCGAGTTCAACGAGATATCCCGCTTGACCGTAGCTCGCTCGGTCTAGGCGCAGCGACCATTAGAAAAGTAGGCCCAAAATGAAGCCTGCACCACAACATCATTTGCTTTTGGGTGACAGCGGCGGAACTGTTAGGTTTAGAAGGACAATTCCACCACAGGAATGTTCCTAAGGTCCTCCCGATCTGTGCAAGCCTAACCTTGACCGTGTGGCATTAACCCTTAACAGTAAAACAGGTTTTTTGATCTCACAGATTACAATGACATCTCTCCCCATAGGAATACATTGCCTGCTCCCCTAAATTCAACCTGAAGCCTATGTGGGTTATGAATGCCGTATGAACCTGTCTTCGGTGACAGTCCATCAGAACCACTATGAGGTCTACCTGTGTTGATTCTAAGCTTCCTGAAGCAACCGGAAGTGGTTAAAATCACCCTAAAAGTGTATACCCATACCCTGCCTGCAGTTTGATAGACATAGGGCATTCAACCCTGTGTAGATCAGTCAATTCTTAACGTAAAGACTTAAAAATCAGGATTCTGTAAGAGGCTACCTCAGTCAAGACATGTGTTTACCTATAGCTTCCTTTGCCAACCGGAAGTGCCTTTAATTGGGTCACACTGTCTGTTTCGAAGGGTTAAAAAAGTCAAATCTCTCCAAAACTTCATATGTGTGACTAGGTAACCCTTCTGAACTGTAAATCAGTCATTTCTCCCAACAGATGTCAAAGAAAAGCTCCCTCACACACACACAGGAAGGATGGAGTGACAAAGTGCGGTGCTTAAATACACAGAGAGCAGGAAATGGCATTACCATAATCCCTAGGCTGTGCCGAGTTCAACGAGATATCCCGCTTGACCGTAGCTCGCTCGGTCTAGGCGCAGCGACCATTAGAAAAGTAGGCCCAAAATGAAGCCTGCACCACAACATCATTTGCTTTTGGGTGACAGCGGCGGAACCGTTAGGTTTAGAAGGACAATTCCACCACAGGAATGTTCCTAAGGTCCTCCCGATCCGTGCAAGCCTAACCTTGACCGTGTGGCATTAACCCTTAACAGTTAAAATAAGGTGTTTACATCAAACAGTTTGCATTGATTTCTCTCCCCATAGGAATACATTGCCTGCACCCCTAAATTCAACCTGAAGCCTATATGGGTTATGAATGCCGTATGAACCTGTCTTCTGTAACAGTCCATCAGGCCACTATGAGGTCTACCTGTGTTGATTCTAAGCTTCCTGGACCAACCGGAAGTGGTTAAAATCACCCTAAAAGTGTTTTGAAAAACATAACCTGTCATTATGAAAATCACTGTATTCAAACCTGTGTAGATCAGTCAATTCTTAACTTAAAGACTTAAAACTCAGGATTCTGTAAGTGGCTATGTCAATGAAGACATGTGTTTACTTATAGCTTCCTGTGCCAACCGGAAGTGCCATAATTGGTGTCTCAGGGGCTGTTTCGAGGGGTTAAAAAAAGTCAGATCTCTCCAAGATTTCATATGTGTGACTAGGTAACCCTCCTGAACTGTAAATCAGTCATTTCTCCCAACAGATGTCAAAGAAAAGCTCTCTCACACACACACAGCAAGGATGGAGTGAAAAAGTGCGGTGCTTAAAGACACAGAGAGCAGGAAATGGCATTACCATAATCCCTAGGCCGTGCCGAGTTCAACGAGATACCCCGCTTGACCGTAGCTCGCTCGGTCTAGGCGCAGCGACCATTAGAAAAGTAGGCCCAAAATGAAGCCTGCACCACAACATCATTTGCTTTTGGGTGACAGCGGCGGAACTGTTAGGTTTAGAAGGACAATTCCACCACAGGAATGTTCCTAAGGTCCTCCCGATCCGTGCAAGCCTAACCTTGACCGTGTGGCATTAACCCTTAACAGTAAAACAGGTTTTTTGATCTCACAGATTACAATGACATCTCTCCCCATAGGAATACATTGCCTGCTCCCCTAAATTCAACCTGAAGCCTATGTGGGTTATGAATGCCGTATGAACCTGTCTTCGGTGACAGTCCATCAGAACCACTATGAGGTCTACCTGTGTTGATTCTAAGCTTCCTGAAGCAACCGGAAGTGGTTAAAATCACCCTAAAAGTGTATACCCATACCCTGCCTGCAGTTTGATAGACATAGGGCATTCAACCCTGTGTAGATCAGTCAATTCTTAACGTAAAGACTTAAAACTCAGGATTCTGTAAGAGGCTACCTCAGTCAAGACATGTGTTTACCTATAGCTTCCTGTGCCAACCGGAAGTGCCTTTAATTGGGTCACACTGTCTGTTTCGAAGGGTTAAAAAAGTCACATCTCTCCAAAACTTCATATGTGTGACTAGGTAACCCTTCTGAACTGTAAATCAGTCATTTCTCCCAACAGATGTCAAAGAAAAGCTCCCTCACACACACACAGGAAGGATGGAGTGACAAAGTGCGGTGCTTAAATACACAGAGAGCAGGAAATGGCATTACCATAATCCCTAGGCCGTGCCGAGTTCAACGAGATATCCCGCTTGACCGTAGCTCGCTCGGTCTAGGCGCAGCGACCATTAGCAAAGTAGGCCCAAAATGAAGCCTGCACCACAACATCATTTGCTTTTGGGTGACAGCGGCGGAACCGTTAGGTTTAGAAGGACAATTCCACCACAGGAATGTTCCTAAGGTCCTCCCGATCCGTGCAAGCCTAACCTTGACCGTGTGGCATTAACCCTTAACAGTTAAAATAAGGTGTTTATATCAAACAGTTTGCATTGATTTCTCTCCCCATAGGAATACATTGCCTGCACCCCTAAATTCAACCTGAAGCCTATATGGGTTATGAATGCCGTATGAACCTGTCTTCTGTAACAGTCCATCAAGCCACTATGAGGTCTACCTGTGTTGATTCTAAGCTTCCTGGACCAACCGGAAGTGGTTAAAATCACCCTAAAAGTGTTTTGAAAAACATAACCTGTCATTATGAAAATCACTGTATTCAAACCTGTGTAGATCAGTCAATTCTTAACTTAAAGACTTAAAACTCAGGATTCTGTAAGTGGCTATGTCAATGAAGACATGTGTTTACTTATAGCTTCCTGTGCCAACCGGAAGTGCCATAATTGGTGTCTCAGGGGCTGTTTCGAGGGGTTAAAAAAGTCTGATCTCTCCAAGATTTCATATGTGTGACTAGGTAACCCTCCTGAACTGTAAATCAGTCATTTCTCCCAACAGATGTCAAAGAAAAGCTCTCTCACACACACATAGCAAGGATGGAGTGAAAAAGTGCGGTGCTTAAAGACACAGAGAGCAGGAAATGGCATTACCATAATCCCTAGGCCGTGCCGAGTTCAACGAGATATCCCGCTTGACCGTAGCTCGCTCGGTCTAGGCGCAGCGACCATTAGAAAAGTAGGCCCAAAATGAAGCCTGCACCACAACATCATTTGCTTTTGGGTGACAGCGGCGGAACTGTTAGGTTTAGAAGGACAATTCCACCACAGGAATGTTCCTAAGGTCCTCCCGATCTGTGCAAGCCTAACCTTGACCGTGTGGCATTAACCCTTAACAGTAAAACAGGTTTTTTGATCTCACAGATTACAATGACATCTCTCCCCATAGGAATACATTGCCTGCTCCCCTAAATTCAACCTGAAGCCTATGTGGGTTATGAATGCCGTATGAACCTGTCTTCGGTGACAGTCCATCAGAACCACTATGAGGTCTACCTGTGTTGATTCTAAGCTTCCTGAAGCAACCGGAAGTGGTTAAAATCACCCTAAAAGTGTATACCCATACCCTGCCTGCAGTTTGATAGACATAGGGCATTCAACCCTGTGTAGATCAGTCAATTCTTAACGTAAAGACTTAAAACTCAGGATTCTGTAAGAGGCTACCTCAGTCAAGACATGTGTTTACCTATAGCTTCCTGTGCCAACCGGAAGTGCCTTTAATTGGGTCACACTGTCTGTTTCGAAGGGTTAAAAAAGTCACATCTCTCCAAAACTTCATATGTGTGACTAGGTAACCCTTCTGAACTGTAAATCAGTCATTTCTCCCAACAGATGTCAAAGAAAAGCTCCCTCACACACACACAGGAAGGATGGAGTGACAAAGTGCGGTGTTTAAATACACAGAGAGCAGGAAATGGCATTACCATAATCCCTAGGCCGTGCCGAGTTCAACGAGATATCCCGCTTGACCGTAGCTCGCTCGGTCTAGGCGCAGCGACCATTAGAAAAGTAGGCCCAAAATGAAGCCTGCACCACAACATCATTTGCTTTTGGGTGACAGCGGCGGAACCGTTAGGTTTAGAAGGACAATTCCACCACAGGAATGTTCCTAAGGTCCTCCCTATCCGTGCAAGCCTAACCTTGACCGTGTGGCATTAACCCTTAACAGTTAAAATAAGGTGTTTATATCAAACAGTTTGCATTGATTTCTCTCCCCATAGGAATACATTGCCTGCACCCCTAAATTCAACCTGAAGCCTATATGGGTTATGAATGCCGTATGAACCTGTCTTCTGTAACAGTCCATCAAGCCACTATGAGGTCTACCTGTGTTGATTCTAAGCTTCCTGGACCAACCGGAAGTGGTTAAAATCACCCTAAAAGTGTTTTGAAAAACATAACCTGTCATTATGAAAATCACTGTATTCAAACCTGTGTAGATCAGTCAATTCTTAACTTAAAGACTTAAAACTCAGGATTCTGTAAGTGGCTATGTCAATGAAGACATGTGTTTACTTATAGCTTCCTGTGCCAACCGGAAGTGCCATAATTGGTGTCTCAGGGGCTGTTTCGAGGGGTTAAAAAAGTCTGATCTCTCCAAGATTTCATATGTGTGACTAGGTAACCCTCCTGAACTGTAAATCAGTCATTTCTCCCAACAGATGTCAAAGAAAAGCTCTCTCACACACACATAGCAAGGATGGAGTGAAAAAGTGCGGTGCTTAAAGACACAGAGAGCAGGAAATGGCATTACCATAATCCCTAGGCCGTGCCGAGTTCAACGAGATATCCCGCTTGACCGTAGCTCGCTCGGTCTAGGCGCAGCGACCATTAGAAAAGTAGGCCCAAAATGAAGCCTGCACCACAACATCATTTGCTTTTGGGTGACAGCGGCGGAACTGTTAGGTTTAGAAGGACAATTCCACCACAGGAATGTTCCTAAGGTCCTCCCGATCTGTGCAAGCCTAACCTTGACCGTGTGGCATTAACCCTTAACAGTAAAACAGGTTTTTTGATCTCACAGATTACAATGACATCTCTCCCCATAGGAATACATTGCCTGCTCCCCTAAATTCAACCTGAAGCCTATGTGGGTTATGAATGCCGTATGAACCTGTCTTCGGTGACAGTCCATCAGAACCACTATGAGGTCTACCTGTGTTGATTCTAAGCTTCCTGAAGCAACCGGAAGTGGTTAAAATCACCCTAAAAGTGTATACCCATACCCTGCCTGCAGTTTGATAGACATAGGGCATTCAACCCTGTGTAGATCAGTCAATTCTTAACGTAAAGACTTAAAACTCAGGATTCTGTAAGAGGCTACCTCAGTCAAGACATGTGTTTACCTATAGCTTCCTGTGCCAACCGGAAGTGCCTTTAATTGGGTCACACTGTCTGTTTCGAAGGGTTAAAAAAGTCACATCTCTCCAAAACTTCATATGTGTGACTAGGTAACCCTTCTGAACTGTAAATCAGTCATTTCTCCCAACAGATGTCAAAGAAAAGCTCCCTCACACACACACAGGAAGGATGGAGTGACAAAGTGCGGTGTTTAAATACACAGAGAGCAGGAAATGGCATTACCATAATCCCTAGGCCGTGCCGAGTTCAACGAGATATCCCGCTTGACCGTAGCTCGCTCGGTCTAGGCGCAGCGACCATTAGAAAAGTAGGCCCAAAATGAAGCCTGCACCACAACATCATTTGCTTTTGGGTGACAGCGGCGGAACCGTTAGGTTTAGAAGGACAATTCCACCACAGGAATGTTCCTAAGGTCCTCCCTATCCGTGCAAGCCTAACCTTGACCGTGTGGCATTAACCCTTAACAGTTAAAATAAGGTGTTTATATCAAACAGTTTGCATTGATTTCTCTCCCCATAGGAATACATTGCCTGCACCCCTAAATTCAACCTGAAGCCTATATGGGTTATGAATGCCGTATGAACCTGTCTTCTGTAACAGTCCATCAGGCCACTATGAGGTCTACCTGTGTTGATTCTAAGCTTCCTGGACCAACCGGAAGTGGTTAAAATCACCCTAAAAGTGTTTTGAAAAACATAACCTGTCATTATGAAAATCACTGTATTCAAACCTGTGTAGATCAGTCAATTCTTAACTTAAAGACTTAAAACTCAGGATTATGTAAGTGGCTATGTCAATGAAGACATGTGTTTACTTATAGCTTCCTGTGCCAACCGGAAGTGCCATAATTGGTGTCTCAGGGGCTGTTTCGAGGGGTTAAAAAAGTCAGATCTCTCCAAGATTTCATATGTGTGACTAGGTAACCCTCCTGAACTGTAAGTCAGTCATTTCTCCCAACACATGTCAAAGAAAAGCTCCCTCACACACACACAGGAAGGATGGAGTGACAAAGTGCGGTGCTTAAAGACACAGAGAGCAGGCCTTACCATAATCCATAGGCCGTGCCGAGTTCAACGAGATATCCCGCTTGACCGTAGATCGCTCGGTCTAGGCGCAGCGACCATTAGAAAAGTAGGCCCAAAATGAAGCCTGCCCAACAACGTCATTTGATTTTGGGTGACAGTGAGAGAACCGTTAGGGTGAGAAGCACAATTCGACCTCAGGTACGTTCCTGAGGTCCTCCCGATCTGTGCAAGCCTAACCTTGACCGTGTGGCATTAACCCTTAACAGTAAAACAGGTTTTTTGATCTCACAGATTACAATGACATCTCTCCCCATAGGAATACATTGCCTGCTCCCCTAAATTCAACCTGAAGCCTATGTGGGTTATGAATGCCGTATGAACCTGTCTTCGGTGACAGTCCATCAGAACCACTATGAGGTCTACCTGTGTTGATTCTAAGCTTCCTGAAGCAACCGGAAGTGGTTAAAATCACCCTAAAAGTGTATACCCATACCCTGCCTGCAGTTTGATAGACATAGGGCATTCAACCCTGTGTAGATCAGTCAATTCTTAACGTAAAGACTTAAAACTCAGGATTCTGTAAGAGGCTACCTCAGTCAAGACATGTGTTTACCTATAGCTTCCTGTGCCAACCGGAAGTGCCTTTAATTGGGTCACACTGTCTGTTTCGAAGGGTTAAAAAAGTCACATCTCTCCAAAACTTCATATGTGTGACTAGGTAACCCTTCTGAACTGTAAATCAGTCATTTCTCCCAACAGATGTCAAAGAAAAGCTCCCTCACACACACACAGGAAGGATGGAGTGACAAAGTGCGGTGTTTAAATACACAGAGAGCAGGAAATGGCATTACCATAATCCCTAGGCCGTGCCGAGTTCAACGAGATATCCCGCTTGACCGTAGCTCGCTCGGTCTAGGCGCAGCGACCATTAGAAAAGTAGGCCCAAAATGAAGCCTGCACCACAACATCATTTGCTTTTGGGTGACAGCGGCGGAACCGTTAGGTTTAGAAGGACAATTCCACCACAGGAATGTTCCTAAGGTCCTCCCTATCCGTGCAAGCCTAACCTTGACCGTGTGGCATTAACCCTTAACAGTTAAAATAAGGTGTTTATATCAAACAGTTTGCATTGATTTCTCTCCCCATAGGAATACATTGCCTGCACCCCTAAATTCAACCTGAAGCCTATATGGGTTATGAATGCCGTATGAACCTGTCTTCTGTAACAGTCCATCAGGCCACTATGAGGTCTACCTGTGTTGATTCTAAGCTTCCTGGACCAACCGGAAGTGGTTAAAATCACCCTAAAAGTGTTTTGAAAAACATAACCTGTCATTATGAAAATCACTGTATTCAAACCTGTGTAGATCAGTCAATTCTTAACTTAAAGACTTAAAACTCAGGATTATGTAAGTGGCTATGTCAATGAAGACATGTGTTTACTTATAGCTTCCTGTGCCAACCGGAAGTGCCATAATTGGTGTCTCAGGGGCTGTTTCGAGGGGTTAAAAAAGTCAGATCTCTCCAAGATTTCATATGTGTGACTAGGTAACCCTCCTGAACTGTAAGTCAGTCATTTCTCCCAACACATGTCAAAGAAAAGCTCCCTCACACACACACAGGAAGGATGGAGTGACAAAGTGCGGTGCTTAAAGACACAGAGAGCAGGCCTTACCATAATCCATAGGCCGTGCCGAGTTCAACGAGATATCCCGCTTGACCGTAGATCGCTCGGTCTAGGCGCAGCGACCATTAGAAAAGTAGGCCCAAAATGAAGCCTGCCCAACAACGTCATTTGATTTTGGGTGACAGTGAGAGAACCGTTAGGGTGAGAAGCACAATTCGACCTCAGGTACGTTCCTGAGGTCCTCCCGATCTGTGCAAGCCTAACCTTGACCGTGTGGCATTAACCCTTAACAGTAAAACAGGTTTTTTGATCTCACAGATTACAATGACATCTCTCCCCATAGGAATACATTGCCTGCTCCCCTAAATTCAACCTGAAGCCTATGTGGGTTATGAATGCCGTATGAACCTGTCTTCGGTGACAGTCCATCAGAACCACTATGAGGTCTACCTGTGTTGATTCTAAGCTTCCTGAAGCAACCGGAAGTGGTTAAAATCACCCTAAAAGTGTATACCCATACCCTGCCTGCAGTTTGATAGACATAGGGCATTCAACCCTGTGTAGATCAGTCAATTCTTAACGTAAAGACTTAAAACTCAGGATTCTGTAAGAGGCTACCTCAGTCAAGACATGTGTTTACCTATAGCTTCCTGTGCCAACCGGAAGTGCCTTTAATTGGGTCACACTGTCTGTTTCGAAGGGTTAAAAAAGTCACATCTCTCCAAAACTTCATATGTGTGACTAGGTAACCCTTCTGAACTGTAAATCAGTCATTTCTCCCAACAGATGTCAAAGAAAAGCTCCCTCACACACACACAGGAAGGATGGAGTGACAAAGTGCGGTGCTTAAATACACAGAGAGCAGGCAATGGCATTACCATAATCCCTAGGCCGTGCCGAGTTCAACGAGATATCCCGCTTGACCGTAGCTCGCTCGGTCTAGGCGCAGCGACCATTAGAAAAGTAGGCCCAAAATGAAGCCTGCACCACATCATTTGCTTTTGGGTGACAGCGGCGGAACCGTTAGGTTTAGAAGGACAATTCCACCACAGGAATGTTCCTAAGGTCCTCCCGATCCGTGCAAGCCTAACCTTGACCGTGTGGCATTAACCCTTAACAGTTAAAATAAGGTGTTTATATCAAACAGTTTGCATTGATTTCTCTCCCCATAGGAATACATTGCCTGCACCCCTAAATTCAACCTGAAGCCTATATGGGTTATGAATGCCGTATGAACCTGTCTTCTGTAACAGTCCATCAGGCCACTATGAGGTCTACCTGTGTTGATTCTAAGCTTCCTGGACCAACCGGAAGTGGTTAAAATCACCCTAAAAGTGTTTTGAAAAACATAACCTGTCATTATGAAAATCACTGTATTCAAACCTGTGTAGATCAGTCAATTCTTAACTTAAAGACTTAAAACTCAGGATTCTGTAAGTGGCTATGTCAATGAAGACATGTGTTTACTTATAGCTTCCTGTGCCAACCGCAAGTGCCATAATTGGTGTCTCAGAGGCCATGCCGAGTTCAACGAGATATCCCGCTTGACCGTAGCTCGCTCGGTCTAGGCGCAGCGACCATTAGAAAAGTAGGCCCAAAATGAAGCCTGCACCACAACATCATTTGCTTTTGGGTGACAGCGGCGGAACTGTTAGGTTTAGAAGGACAATTCCACCACAGGAATGTTCCTAAGGTCCTCCCGATCTGTGCAAGCCTAACCTTGACCGTGTGGCATTAACCCTTAACAGTAAAACAGTTTTTTTGATCTCACAGATTACAATGACATCTCTCCCCATAGGAATACATTGCCTGCTCCCCAAAATTCAACCTGAAGCCTATGTGGGTTATGAATGCCGTATGAACCTGTCTTCGGTGACAGTCCATCAGAACCACTATGAGGTCTACCTGTGTTGATTCTAAGCTTCCTGGACCAACCGGAAGTGGTTAAAATCACCCTAAAAGTGTTTTGAAAAACATAACCTGTCATTATGAAAATCACTGTATTGAAACCTGTGTAGATCAGTCAATTCTTAACTTAAAGACTTAAAACTCAGGATTCTGTAAGTGGCTATGTCAATGAAGACATGTGTTTACTTATAGCTTCCTGTGCCAACCGGAAGTGCCATAATTGGTGTCTCAGGGGCTGTTTCGAGGGGTTAAAAAAAGTCAGTTCTCTCCAAGATTTCATATGTGTGACTAGGTAAATCTCCTGAACTGTAAATCAGTCATTTCTCCCAACAGATGTCAAAGAAAAGCTCTCTCACACACACACAGCAAGGATGGAGTGAAAAAGTGCGGTGCTTAAAGACACAGAGAGCAGGAAATGGCATTACCATAATCCCTAGGCCGTGCCGAGTTCAACGAGATATCCCGCTTGACCGTAGCTCGCTCGGTCTAGGCGCAGCGACCATTAGAAAAGTAGGCCCAAAATGAAGCCTGCACCACAACATCATTTGCTTTTGGGTGACAGCGGCGGAACTGTTAGGTTTAGAAGGACAATTCCACCACAGGAATGTTCCTAAGGTCCTCCCGATCTGTGCAAGCCTAACCTTGACCGTGTGGCATTAACCCTTAACAGTAAAACAGGTTTTTTGATCTCACAGATTACAATGACATCTCTCCCCATAGGAATACATTGCCTGCTCCCCTAAATTCAACCTGAAGCCTATGTGGGTTATGAATGCCGTATGAACCTGTCTTCGGTGACAGTCCATCAGAACCACTATGAGGTCTACCTGTGTTGATTCTAAGCTTCCTGAAGCAACCGGAAGTGGTTAAAATCACCCTAAAAGTGTATACCCATACCCTGCCTGCAGTTTGATAGACATAGGGCATTCAACCCTGTGTAGATCAGTCAATTCTTAACGTAAAGACTTAAAACTCAGGATTCTGTAAGAGGCTACCTCAGTCAAGACATGTGTTTACCTATAGCTTCCTGTGCCAACCGGAAGTGCCTTTAATTGGGTCACACTGTCTGTTTCGAAGGGTTAAAAAAGTCACATCTCTCCAAAACTTCATATGTGTGACTAGGTAACCCTTCTGAACTGTAAATCAGTCATTTCTCCCAACAGATGTCAAAGAAAAGCTCCCTCACACACACACAGGAAGGATGGAGTGACAAAGTGCGGTGCTTAAATACACAGAGAGCAGGAAATGGCATTACCATAATCCCTAGGCCGTGCCGAGTTCAACGAGATATCCCGCTTGACCGTAGCTCGCTCGGTCTAGGCGCAGCGACCATTAGAAAAGTAGGCCCAAAATGAAGCCTGCACCACAACATCATTTGCTTTTGGGTGACAGCGGCGGAACTGTTAGGTTTAGAAGGACAATTCCACCACAGGAATGTTCCTAAGGTCCTCCCGATCTGTGCAAGCCTAACCTTGACCGTGTGGCATTAACCCTTAACAGTAAAACAGGTTTTTTGATCTCACAGATTACAATGACATCTCTCCCCATAGGAATACATTGCCTGCTCCCCTAAATTCAACCTGAAGCCTATGTGGGTTATGAATGCCGTATGAACCTGTCTTCGGTGACAGTCCATCAGAACCACTATGAGGTCTACCTGTGTTGATTCTAAGCTTCCTGAAGCAACCGGAAGTGGTTAAAATCACCCTAAAAGTGTATACCCATACCCTGCCTGCAGTTTGATAGACATAGGGCATTCAACCCTGTGTAGATCAGTCAATTCTTAACGTAAAGACTTAAAACTCAGGATTATGTAAGTGGCTATGTCAATCAAGACATGTGTTTACTTATAGCTTCCTGTGCCAACCGGAAGTGCCATAATTGGTGTCTCAGGGGCTGTTTCGAGGGGTTAAAAAAAGTCAGTTCTCTCCAAGATTTCATATGTGTGACTAGGTAACTCTCCTGAACTGTAAATCAGTCATTTCTCCCAACAGATGTCAAAGAAAAGCTCTCTCACACACACACAGCAAGGATGGAGTGAAAAAGTGCGGTGCTTAAAGACACAGAGAGCAGGAAATGGCATTACCATAATCCCTAGGCCGTGCCGAGTTCAACGAGATATCCCGCTTGACCGTAGCTCGCTCGGTCTAGGCGCAGCGACCATTAGAAAAGTAGGCCCAAAATGAAGCCTGCACCACAACATCATTTGCTTTTGGGTGACAGCGGCGGAACTGTTAGGTTTAGAAGGACAATTCCACCACAGGAATGTTCCTAAGGTCCTCCCGATCTGTGCAAGCCTAACCTTGACCGTGTGGCATTAACCCTTAACAGTAAAACAGTTTTTTTGATCTCACAGATTACAATGACATCTCTCCCCATAGGAATACATTGCCTGCTCCCCAAAATTCAACCTGAAGCCTATGTGGGTTATGAATGCCGTATGAACCTGTCTTCGGTGACAGTCCATCAGAACCACTATGAGGTCTACCTGTGTTGATTCTAAGCTTCCTGGACCAACCGGAAGTGGTTAAAATCACCCTAAAAGTGTTTTGAAAAACATAACCTGTCATTATGAAAATCACTGTATTGAAACCTGTGTAGATCAGTCAATTCTTAACTTAAAGACTTAAAACTCAGGATTCTGTAAGTGGCTATGTCAATGAAGACATGTGTTTACTTATAGCTTCCTGTGCCAACCGGAAGTGCCATAATTGGTGTCTCAGGGGCTGTTTCGAGGGGTTAAAAAAAGTCAGTTCTCTCCAAGATTTCATATGTGTGACTAGGTAAATCTCCTGAACTGTAAATCAGTCATTTCTCCCAACAGATGTCAAAGAAAAGCTCTCTCACACACACACAGCAAGGATGGAGTGAAAAAGTGCGGTGCTTAAAGACACAGAGAGCAGGAAATGGCATTACCATAATCCCTAGGCCGTGCCGAGTTCAACGAGATATCCCGCTTGACCGTAGCTCGCTCGGTCTAGGCGCAGCGACCATTAGAAAAGTAGGCCCAAAATGAAGCCTGCACCACAACATCATTTGCTTTTGGGTGACAGCGGCGGAACTGTTAGGTTTAGAAGGACAATTCCACCACAGGAATGTTCCTAAGGTCCCCCCGATCTGTGCAAGCCTAACCTTGACCGTGTGGCATTAACCCTTAACAGTAAAACAGGTTTTTTGATCTCACAGATTACAATGACATCTCTCCCCATAGGAATACATTGCCTGCTCCCCTAAATTCAACCTGAAGCCTATGTGGGTTATGAATGCCGTATGAACCTGTCTTCGGTGACAGTCCATCAGAACCACTATGAGGTCTACCTGTGTTGATTCTAAGCTTCCTGAAGCAACCGGAAGTGGTTAAAATCACCCTAAAAGTGTATACCCATACCCTGCCTGCAGTTTGATAGACATAGGGCATTCAACCCTGTGTAGATCAGTCAATTATTAACGTAAAGACTTAAAACTCAGGATTCTGTAAGAGGCTACCTCAGTCAAGACATGTGTTTACCTATAGCTTCCTGTGCCAACCGGAAGTGCCTTTAATTGGGTCACACTGTCTGTTTCGAAGGGTTAAAAAAGTCACATCTCTCCAAAACTTCATCTGTGTGACTAGGTAACCCTTCTGAACTGTAAATCAGTCATTTCTCCCAGCAGATGTCAAAGAAAAGCTCCCTCACACACACACAGGAAGGATGGAGTGACAAAGTGCGGTGCTTAAATACACAGAGAGCAGGCAATGGCATTACCATAATCCCTAGGCCGTGCCGAGTTCAACGAGATATCCCGCTTGACCGTAGCTCGCTCGGTCTAGGCGCAGCGACCATTAGAAAAGTAGGCCCAAAATCAACGCGATATCCCGCTTGACCGTAGCTCGCTCGGTCTAGGCGCAGCGACCATTAGAAAAGTAGGCCCAAAATGAAGCCTGTCCAACAACGTCATTTGATTTTGGGTGACAGTGAGAGAACCGTTAGGGTGAGAAGCACAATTCGACCTCAGGTACGACCTCAGGTAAATTAATGCATCACAACATCATTTTCTTTTGGGTGACAGCGGCGGAACCGTTAGGTTTAGAAGGACAATTCCACCACAGGAATCTTCCTAAGGTCCTCCCGATCCGTGCAAGCCTAACCTTGACCGTGTGGCATTAACCCTTAACAGTTAAAATAAGGTGTTTATATCAAACAGTTTGCATTGATTTCTCTCCCCATAGGAATACATTGCCTGCACCCCTAAATTCAAAATGAAGCCTATATGGGTTAAGAATGCCGTATGAACCTGTCTTCTGTAACAGTCCATCAGGCCACTATGAGGTCTACCTGTGTTGATTCTAAGCTTCCTGGACCAACCGGAAGTGGTTAAAATCACCCTAAAAGTGTTTTGAAAAACATAACCTGTCATTATGAAAATCACTGTATTCAAACCTGTGTAGATCAGTCAATTCTTAACTTAAAGACTTAAAACTCAGGATTATGTAAGTGGCTATGTCAATGAAGACATGTGTTTACTTATAGCTTCCTGTGCCAACCGGAAGTGCCATAATTGGTGTCTCAGGGGCTGTTTCGAGGGGTTAAAAAAAGTCAGTTCTCTCCAAGATTTCATATGTGTGACTAGGTAACCCTCCTGAACTGTAAATCAGTCATTTCTCCCAACAGATGTCAAAGAAAAGCTCCCTCACACACACACAGGAAGGATGGAGTGACAAAGTGCGGTGCTTAAAGACACAGAGAGCAGGCCTTAACATAATCCCTAGGCCGTGCCGAGTTCAACGAGATATCCCGCTTGACCGTAGCTCGCTCGGTCTAGGCGCAGCGACCATTAGAAAAGTAGGCCCAAAATGAAGCCTGCACCACAACATCATTTGCTTTTGGGTGACAGCGGCGGAACTGTTAGGTTTAGAAGGACAATTCCACCACAGGAATGTTCCTAAGGTCCTCCCGATCTGTGCAAGCCTAACCTTGACCGTGTGGCATTAACCCTTAACAGTAAAACAGGTTTTTTGATCTCACAGATTACAATGACATCTCTCCCCATAGGAATACATTGCCTGCTCCCCTAAATTCAACCTGAAGCCTATGTGGGTTATGAATGCCGTATGAACCTGTCTTCGGTGACAGTCCATCAGAACCACTATGAGGTCTACCTGTGTTGATTCTAAGCTTCCTGAAGCAACCGGAAGTGGTTAAAATCACCCTAAAAGTGTATACCCATACCCTGCCTGCAGTTTGATAGACATAGGGCATTCAACCCTGTGTAGATCAGTCAATTCTTAACGTAAAGACTTAAAACTCAGGATTATGTAAGTGGCTATGTCAATGAAGACATGTGTTTACTTATAGCTTCCTGTGCCAACCGGAAGTGCCATAATTGGTGTCTCAGGGGCTGTTTCGAGGGGTTAAAAAAAGTCAGTTCTCTCCAAGATTTCATATGTGTGACTAGGTAACTCTCCTGAACTGTAAATCAGTCATTTCTCCCAACAGATGTCAAAGAAAAGCTCTCTCACACACACACAGCAAGGATGGAGTGAAAAAGTGCGGTGCTTAAAGACACAGAGAGCAGGAAATGGCATTACCATAATCCCTAGGCCGTGCCGAGTTCAACGAGATATCCCGCTTGACCGTAGCTCGCTCGGTCTAGGCGCAGCGACCATTAGAAAAGTAGGCCCAAAATGAAGCCTGCACCACAACATCATTTGCTTTTGGGTGACAGCGGCGGAACTGTTAGGTTTAGAAGGACAATTCCACCACAGGAATGTTCCTAAGGTCCTCCCGATCTGTGCAAGCCTAACCTTGACCGTGTGGCATTAACCCTTAACAGTAAAACAGGTTTTTTGATCTCACAGATTACAATGACATCTCTCCCCATAGGAATACATTGCCTGCTCCCCTAAATTCAACCTGAAGCCTATGTGGGTTATGAATGCCGTATGAACCTGTCTTCGGTGACAGTCCATCAGAACCACTATGAGGTCTACCTGTGTTGATTCTAAGCTTCCTGAAGCAACCGGAAGTGGTTAAAATCACCCTAAAAGTGTATACCCATACCCTGCCTGCAGTTTGATAGACATAGGGCATTCAACCCTGTGTAGATCAGTCAATTCTTAACGTAAAGACTTAAAACTCAGGATTCTGTAAGAGGCTACCTCAGTCAAGACATGTGTTTACCTATAGCTTCCTGTGCCAACCGGAAGTGCCTTTAATTGGGTCACACTGTCTGTTTCGAAGGGTTAAAAAAGTCACATCTCTCCAAAACTTCATCTGTGTGACTAGGTAACCCTTCTGAACTGTAAATCAGTCATTTCTCCCAGCAGATGTCAAAGAAAAGCTCCCTCACACACACACAGGAAGGATGGAGTGACAAAGTGCGGTGCTTAAATACACAGAGAGCAGGCAATGGCATTACCATAATCCCTAGGCCGTGCCGAGTTCAACGAGATATCCCGCTTGACCGTAGCTCGCTCGGTCTAGGCGCAGCGACCATTAGAAAAGTAGGCCCAAAATCAACGCGATATCCCGCTTGACCGTAGCTCGCTCGGTCTAGGCGCAGCGACCATTAGAAAAGTAGGCCCAAAATGAAGCCTGTCCAACAACGTCATTTGATTTTGGGTGACAGTGAGAGAACCGTTAGGGTGAGAAGCACAATTCGACCTCAGGTACGACCTCAGGTAAATTAATGCATCACAACATCATTTGCTTTTGGGTGACAGCGGCGGAACCGTTAGGTTTAGAAGGACAATTCCACCACAGGAATCTTCCTAAGGTCCTCCCGATCCGTGCAAGCCTAACCTTGACCGTGTGGCATTAACCCTTAACAGTTAAAATAAGGTGTTTATATCAAACAGTTTGCATTGATTTCTCTCCCCATAGGAATACATTGCCTGCACCCCTAAATTCAAAATGAAGCCTATATGGGTTAAGAATGCCGTATGAACCTGTCTTCTGTAACAGTCCATCAGGCCACTATGAGGTCTACCTGTGTTGATTCTAAGCTTCCTGGACCAACCGGAAGTGGTTAAAATCACCCTAAAAGTGTTTTGAAAAACATAACCTGTCATTATGAAAATCACTGTATTCAAACCTGTGTAGATCAGTCAATTCTTAACTTAAAGACTTAAAACTCAGGATTATGTAAGTGGCTATGTCAATGAAGACATGTGTTTACTTATAGCTTCCTGTGCCAACCGGAAGTGCCATAATTGGTGTCTCAGGGGCTGTTTCGAGGGGTTAAAAAAAGTCAGTTCTCTCCAAGATTTCATATGTGTGACTAGGTAACCCTCCTGAACTGTAAATCAGTCATTTCTCCCAACAGATGTCAAAGAAAAGCTCCCTCACACACACACAGGAAGGATGGAGTGACAAAGTGCGGTGCTTAAAGACACAGAGAGCAGGCCTTAACATAATCCCTAGGCCGTGCCGAGTTCAACGAGATATCCCGCTTGACCGTAGCTCGCTCGGTCTAGGCGCAGCGACCATTAGAAAAGTAGGCCCAAAATGAAGCCTGCACCACAACATCATTTGCTTTTGGGTGACAGCGGCGGAACTGTTAGGTTTAGAAGGACAATTCCACCACAGGAATGTTCCTAAGGTCCTCCCGATCTGTGCAAGCCTAACCTTGACCGTGTGGCATTAACCCTTAACAGTAAAACAGGTTTTTTGATCTCACAGATTACAATGACATCTCTCCCCATAGGAATACATTGCCTGCTCCCCTAAATTCAACCTGAAGCCTATGTGGGTTATGAATGCCGTATGAACCTGTCTTCGGTGACAGTCCATCAGAACCACTATGAGGTCTACCTGTGTTGATTCTAAGCTTCCTGAAGCAACCGGAAGTGGTTAAAATCACCCTAAAAGTGTATACCCATACCCTGCCTGCAGTTTGATAGACATAGGGCATTCAACCCTGTGTAGATCAGTCAATTCTTAACGTAAAGACTTAAAACTCAGGATTATGTAAGTGGCTATGTCAATGAAGACATGTGTTTACTTATAGCTTCCTGTGCCAACCGGAAGTGCCATAATTGGTGTCTCAGGGGCTGTTTCGAGGGGTTAAAAAAAGTCAGTTCTCTCCAAGATTTCATATGTGTGACTAGGTAACTCTCCTGAACTGTAAATCAGTCATTTCTCCCAACAGATGTCAAAGAAAAGCTCTCTCACACACACACAGCAAGGATGGAGTGAAAAAGTGCGGTGCTTAAAGACACAGAGAGCAGGAAATGGCATTACCATAATCCCTAGGCCGTGCCGAGTTCAACGAGATATCCCGCTTGACCGTAGCTCGCTCGGTCTAGGCGCAGCGACCATTAGAAAAGTAGGCCCAAAATGAAGCCTGCACCACAACATCATTTGCTTTTGGGTGACAGCGGCGGAACTGTTAGGTTTAGAAGGACAATTCCACCACAGGAATGTTCCTAAGGTCCTCCCGATCTGTGCAAGCCTAACCTTGACCGTGTGGCATTAACCCTTAACAGTAAAACAGGTTTTTTGATCTCACAGATTACAATGACATCTCTCCCCATAGGAATACATTGCCTGCTCCCCTAAATTCAACCTGAAGCCTATGTGGGTTATGAATGCCGTATGAACCTGTCTTCGGTGACAGTCCATCAGAACCACTATGAGGTCTACCTGTGTTGATTCTAAGCTTCCTGAAGCAACCGGAAGTGGTTAAAATCACCCTAAAAGTGTATACCCATACCCTGCCTGCAGTTTGATAGACATAGGGCATTCAACCCTGTGTAGATCAGTCAATTATTAACGTAAAGACTTAAAACTCAGGATTCTGTAAGAGGCTACCTCAGTCAAGACATGTGTTTACCTATAGCTTCCTGTGCCAACCGGAAGTGCCTTTAATTGGGTCACACTGTCTGTTTCGAAGGGTTAAAAAAGTCACATCTCTCCAAAACTTCATCTGTGTGACTAGGTAACCCTTCTGAACTGTAAATCAGTCATTTCTCCCAGCAGATGTCAAAGAAAAGCTCCCTCACACACACACAGGAAGGATGGAGTGACAAAGTGCGGTGCTTAAATACACAGAGAGCAGGCAATGGCATTACCATAATCCCTAGGCCGTGCCGAGTTCAACGAGATATCCCGCTTGACCGTAGCTCGCTCGGTCTAGGCGCAGCGACCATTAGAAAAGTAGGCCCAAAATCAACGAGATATCCCGCTTGACCGTAGCTCGCTCGGTCTAGGCGCAGCGACCATTAGAAAAGTAGGCCCAAAATGAAGCCTGTCCAACAACGTCATTTGATTTTGGGTGACAGTGAGAGAACCGTTAGGGTGAGAAGCACAATTCGACCTCAGGTACGACCTCAGGTAAATTAATGCATCACAACATCATTTGCTTTTGGGTGACAGCGGCGGAACCGTTAGGTTTAGAAGGACAATTCCACCACAGGAATCTTCCTAAGGTCCTCCCGATCCGTGCAAGCCTAACCTTGACCGTGTGGCATTAACCCTTAACAGTTAAAATAAGGTGTTTATATCAAACAGTTTGCATTGATTTCTCTCCCCATAGGAATACATTGCCTGCACCCCTAAATTCAAAATGAAGCCTATATGGGTTAAGAATGCCGTATGAACCTGTCTTCTGTAACAGTCCATCAGGCCACTATGAGGTCTACCTGTGTTGATTCTAAGCTTCCTGGACCAACCGGAAGTGGTTAAAATCACCCTAAAAGTGTTTTGAAAAACATAACCTGTCATTATGAAAATCACTGTATTCAAACCTGTGTAGATCAGTCAATTCTTAACTTAAAGACTTAAAACTCAGGATTATGTAAGTGGCTATGTCAATGAAGACATGTGTTTACTTATAGCTTCCTGTGCCAACCGGAAGTGCCATAATTGGTGTCTCAGGGGCTGTTTCGAGGGGTTAAAAAAAGTCAGTTCTCTCCAAGATTTCATATGTGTGACTAGGTAACCCTCCTGAACTGTAAATCAGTCATTTCTCCCAACAGATGTCAAAGAAAAGCTCCCTCACACACACACAGGAAGGATGGAGTGACAAAGTGCGGTGCTTAAAGACACAGAGAGCAGGCCTTACCATAATCCCTAGGCCGTGCCGAGTTCAACGAGATATCCCGCTTGACCGTAGCTCGCTCGGTCTAGGCGCAGCGACCATTAGAAAAGTAGGCCCAAAATGAAGCCTGCACCACAACATCATTTGCTTTTGGGTGACAGCGGCGGAACTGTTAGGTTTAGAAGGACAATTCCACCACAGGAATGTTCCTAAGGTCCTCCCGATCTGTGCAAGCCTAACCTTGACCGTGTGGCATTAACCCTTAACAGTAAAACAGGTTTTTTGATCTCACAGATTACAATGACATCTCTCCCCATAGGAATACATTGCCTGCTCCCCTAAATTCAACCTGAAGCCTATGTGGGTTATGAATGCCGTATGAACCTGTCTTCGGTGACAGTCCATCAGAACCACTATGAGGTCTACCTGTGTTGATTCTAAGCTTCCTGGACCAACCGGAAGTGGTTAAAATCACCCTAAAAGTGTTTTGAAAAACATAACCTGTCATTATGAAAATCACTGTATTGAAACCTGTGTAGATCAGTCAATTCTTAACTTAAAGACTTAAAACTCAGGATTCTGTAAGTGGCTATGTCAATGAAGACATGTGTTTACTTATAGCTTCCTGTGCCAACCGGAAGTGCCATAATTGGTGTCTCAGGGGCTGTTTCGAGGGGTTAAAAAAAGTCAGTTCTCTCCAAGATTTCATATGTGTGACTAGGTAAATCTCCTGAACTGTAAATCAGTCATTTCTCCCAACAGATGTCAAAGAAAAGCTCTCTCACACACACACAGCAAGGATGGAGTGAAAAAGTGCGGTGCTTAAAGACACAGAGAGCAGGAAATGGCATTACCATAATCCCTAGGCCGTGCCGAGTTCAACGAGATATCCCGCTTGACCGTAGCTCGCTCGGTCTAGGCGCAGCGACCATTAGAAAAGTAGGCCCAAAATGAAGCCTGCACCACAACATCATTTGCTTTTGGGTGACAGCGGCGGAACTGTTAGGTTTAGAAGGACAATTCCACCACAGGAATGTTCCTAAGGTCCTCCCGATCTGTGCAAGCCTAACCTTGACCGTGTGGCATTAACCCTTAACAGTAAAACAGGTTTTTTGATCTCACAGATTACAATGACATCTCTCCCCATAGGAATACATTGCCTGCTCCCCTAAATTCAACCTGAAGCCTATGTGGGTTATGAATGCCGTATGAACCTGTCTTCGGTGACAGTCCATCAGAACCACTATGAGGTCTACCTGTGTTGATTCTAAGCTTCCTGAAGCAACCGGAAGTGGTTAAAATCACCCTAAAAGTGTATACCCATACCCTGCCTGCAGTTTGATAGACATAGGGCATTCAACCCTGTGTAGATCAGTCAATTATTAACGTAAAGACTTAAAACTCAGGATTCTGTAAGAGGCTACCTCAGTCAAGACATGTGTTTACCTATAGCTTCCTGTGCCAACCGGAAGTGCCTTTAATTGGGTCACACTGTCTGTTTCGAAGGGTTAAAAAAGTCACATCTCTCCAAAACTTCATCTGTGTGACTAGGTAACCCTTCTGAACTGTAAATCAGTCATTTCTCCCAGCAGATGTCAAAGAAAAGCTCCCTCACACACACACAGGAAGGATGGAGTGACAAAGTGCGGTGCTTAAATACACAGAGAGCAGGCAATGGCATTACCATAATCCCTAGGCCGTGCCGAGTTCAACGAGATATCCCGCTTGACCGTAGCTCGCTCGGTCTAGGCGCAGCGACCATTAGAAAAGTAGGCCCAAAATCAACGCGATATCCCGCTTGACCGTAGCTCGCTCGGTCTAGGCGCAGCGACCATTAGAAAAGTAGGCCCAAAATGAAGCTTGTCCAACAACGTCATTTGATTTTGGGTGACAGTGAGAGAACCGTTAGGGTGAGAAGCACAATTCGACCTCAGGTACGACCTCAGGTAAATTAATGCATCACAACATCATTTGCTTTTGGGTGACAGCGGCGGAACCGTTAGGTTTAGAAGGACAATTCCACCACAGGAATCTTCCTAAGGTCCTCCCGATCCGTGCAAGCCTAACCTTGACCGTGTGGCATTAACCCTTAACAGTTAAAATAAGGTGTTTATATCAAACAGTTTGCATTGATTTCTCTCCCCATAGGAATACATTGCCTGCACCCCTAAATTCAAAATGAAGCCTATATGGGTTAAGAATGCCGTATGAACCTGTCTTCTGTAACAGTCCATCAGGCCACTATGAGGTCTACCTGTGTTGATTCTAAGCTTCCTGGACCAACCGGAAGTGGTTAAAATCACCCTAAAAGTGTTTTGAAAAACATAACCTGTCATTATGAAAATCACTGTATTCAAACCTGTGTAGATCAGTCAATTCTTAACTTAAAGACTTAAAACTCAGGATTATGTAAGTGGCTATGTCAATGAAGACATGTGTTTACTTATAGCTTCCTGTGCCAACCGGAAGTGCCATAATTGGTGTCTCAGGGGCTGTTTCGAGGGGTTAAAAAAAGTCAGTTCTCTCCAAGATTTCATATGTGTGACTAGGTAACCCTCCTGAACTGTAAATCAGTCATTTCTCCCAACAGATGTCAAAGAAAAGCTCCCTCACACACACACAGGAAGGATGGAGTGACAAAGTGCGGTGCTTAAAGACACAGAGAGCAGGCCTTACCATAATCCCTAGGCCGTGCCGAGTTCAACGAGATATCCCGCTTGACCGTAGCTCGCTCGGTCTAGGCGCAGCGACCATTAGAAAAGTAGGCCCAAAATGAAGCCTGCACCACAACATCATTTGCTTTTGGGTGACAGCGGCGGAACTGTTAGGTTTAGAAGGACAATTCCACCACAGGAATGTTCCTAAGGTCCTCCCGATCTGTGCAAGCCTAACCTTGACCGTGTGGCATTAACCCTTAACAGTAAAACAGGTTTTTTGATCTCACAGATTACAATGACATCTCTCCCCATAGGAATACATTGCCTGCTCCCCTAAATTCAACCTGAAGCCTATGTGGGTTATGAATGCCGTATGAACCTGTCTTCGGTGACAGTCCATCAGAACCACTATGAGGTCTACCTGTGTTGATTCTAAGCTTCCTGAAGCAACCGGAAGTGGTTAAAATCACCCTAAAAGTGTATACCCATACCCTGCCTGCAGTTTGATAGACATAGGGCATTCAACCCTGTGTAGATCAGTCAATTCTTAACGTAAAGACTTAAAACTCAGGATTATGTAAGTGGCTATGTCAATCAAGACATGTGTTTACTTATAGCTTCCTGTGCCAACCGGAAGTGCCATAATTGGTGTCTCAGGGGCTGTTTCGAGGGGTTAAAAAAAGTCAGTTCTCTCCAAGATTTCATATGTGTGACTAGGTAACTCTCCTGAACTGTAAATCAGTCATTTCTCCCAACAGATGTCAAAGAAAAGCTCTCTCACACACACACAGCAAGGATGGAGTGAAAAAGTGCGGTGCTTAAAGACACAGAGAGCAGGAAATGGCATTACCATAATCCCTAGGCCGTGCCGAGTTCAACGAGATATCCCGCTTGACCGTAGCTCGCTCGGTCTAGGCGCAGCGACCATTAGAAAAGTAGGCCCAAAATGAAGCCTGCACCACAACATAATTTGCTTTTGGGTGACAGCGGCGGAACTGTTAGGTTTAGAAGGACAATTCCACCACAGGAATGTTCCTAAGGTCCTCCCGATCTGTGCAAGCCTAACCTTGACCGTGTGGCATTAACCCTTAACAGTAAAACAGGTTTTTTGATCTCACAGATTACAATGACATCTCTCCCCATAGGAATACATTGCCTGCTCCCCTAAATTCAACCTGAAGCCTATGTGGGTTATGAATGCCGTATGAACCTGTCTTCGGTGACAGTCCATCAGAACCACTATGAGGTCTACCTGTGTTGATTCTAAGCTTCCTGGACCAACCGGAAGTGGTTAAAATCACCCTAAAAGTGTTTTGAAAAACATAACCTGTCATTATGAAAATCACTGTATTGAAACCTGTGTAGATCAGTCAATTCTTAACTTAAAGACTTAAAACTCAGGATTCTGTAAGTGGCTATGTCAATGAAGACATGTGTTTACTTATAGCTTCCTGTGCCAACCGGAAGTGCCATAATTGGTGTCTCAGGGGCTGTTTCGAGGGGTTAAAAAAAGTCAGTTCTCTCCAAGATTTCATATGTGTGACTAGGTAAATCTCCTGAACTGTAAATCAGTCATTTCTCCCAACAGATGTCAAAGAAAAGCTCTCTCACACACACACAGCAAGGATGGAGTGAAAAAGTGCGGTGCTTAAAGACACAGAGAGCAGGAAATGGCATTACCATAATCCCTAGGCCGTGCCGAGTTCAACGAGATATCCCGCTTGACCGTAGCTCGCTCGGTCTAGGCGCAGCGACCATTAGAAAAGTAGGCCCAAAATGAAGCCTGCACCACAACATAATTTGCTTTTGGGTGACAGCGGCGGAACTGTTAGGTTTAGAAGGACAATTCCACCACAGGAATGTTCCTAAGGTCCTCCCGATCTGTGCAAGCCTAACCTTGACCGTGTGGCATTAACCCTTAACAGTAAAACAGGTTTTTTGATCTCACAGATTACAATGACATCTCTCCCCATAGGAATACATTGCCTGCTCCCCTAAATTCAACCTGAAGCCTATGTGGGTTATGAATGCCGTATGAACCTGTCTTCGGTGACAGTCCATCAGAACCACTATGAGGTCTACCTGTGTTGATTCTAAGCTTCCTGGACCAACCGGAAGTGGTTAAAATCACCCTAAAAGTGTTTTGAAAAACATAACCTGTCATTATGAAAATCACTGTATTCAAACCTGTGTAGATCAGTCAATTCTTAACTTAAAGACTTAAAACTCAGGATTCTGTAAGTGGCTATGTCAATGAAGACATGTGTTTACTTATAGCTTCCTGTGCCAACCGGAAGTGCCATAATTGGTGTCTCAGGGGCTGTTTCGAGGGGTTAAAAAAAGTCAGTTCTCTCCAAGATTTCATATGTGTGACTAGGTAAATCTCCTGAACTGTAAATCAGTCATTTCTCCCAACAGATGTCAAAGAAAAGCTCTCTCACACACACACAGCAAGGATGGAGTGAAAAAGTGCGGTGCTTAAAGACACAGAGAGCAGGAAATGGCATTACCATAATCCCTAGGCCGTGCCGAGTTCAACGAGATATCCCGCTTGACCGTAGCTCGCTCGGTCTAGGCGCAGCGACCATTAGAAAAGTAGGCCCAAAATGAAGCCTGCACCACAACATCATTTGCTTTTGGGTGACAGCGGCGGAACTGTTAGGTTTAGAAGGACAATTCCACCACAGGAATGTTCCTAAGGTCCTCCCGATCTGTGCAAGCCTAACCTTGACCGTGTGGCATTAACCCTTAACAGTAAAACAGGTTTTTTGATCTCACAGATTACAATGACATCTCTCCCCATAGGAATACATTGCCTGCTCCCCTAAATTCAACCTGAAGCCTATGTGGGTTATGAATGCCGTATGAACCTGTCTTCGGTGACAGTCCATCAGAACCACTATGAGGTCTACCTGTGTTGATTCTAAGCTTCCTGAAGCAACCGGAAGTGGTTAAAATCACCCTAAAAGTGTATACCCATACCCTGCCTGCAGTTTGATAGACATAGGGCATTCAACCCTGTGTAGATCAGTCAATTCTTAACGTAAAGACTTAAAACTCAGGATTCTGTAAGAGGCTACCTCAGTCAAGACATGTGTTTACCTATAGCTTCCTGTGCCAACCGGAAGTGCCTTTAATTGGGTCACACTGTCTGTTTCGAAGGGTTAAAAAAGTCTGATCTCTCCAAGATTTCATATGTGTGACTAGGTAACCCTCCTGAACTGTAAATCAGTCATTTCTCCCAACAGATGTCAAAGAAAAGCTCTCTCACACACACACAGGAAGGATGGAGTGAAAAAGTGCGGTGCTTAAAGACACAGAGAGCAGGAAATGGCATTACCATAATCCCTAGGCCGTGCCGAGTTCAACGAGATATCCCGCTTGACCGTAGCTCGCTCGGTCTAGGCGCAGCGACCATTAGAAAAGTAGGCCCAAAATGAAGCCTGCACCACAACATCATTTGCTTTTGGGTGACAGCGGCGGAACTGTTAGGTTTAGAAGGACAATTCCACCACAGGAATGTTCCTAAGGTCCTCCCGATCTGTGCAAGCCTAACCTTGACCGTGTGGCATTAACCCTTAACAGTAAAACAGGTTTTTTGATCTCACAGATTACAATGACATCTCTCCCCATAGGAATACATTGCCTGCTCCCCTAAATTCAACCTGAAGCCTATGTGGGTTATGAATGCCGTATGAACCTGTCTTCGGTGACAGTCCATCAGAACCACTATGAGGTCTACCTGTGTTGATTCTAAGCTTCCTGAAGCAACCGGAAGTGGTTAAAATCACCCTAAAAGTGTATACCCATACCCTGCCTGCAGTTTGATAGACATAGGGCATTCAACCCTGTGTAGATCAGTCAATTATTAACGTAAAGACTTAAAACTCAGGATTCTGTAAGAGGCTACCTCAGTCAAGACATGTGTTTACCTATAGCTTCCTGTGCCAACCGGAAGTGCCTTTAATTGGGTCACACTGTCTGTTTCGAAGGGTTAAAAAAGTCACATCTCTCCAAAACTTCATCTGTGTGACTAGGTAACCCTTCTGAACTGTAAATCAGTCATTTCTCCCAGCAGATGTCAAAGAAAAGCTCCCTCACACACACACAGGAAGGATGGAGTGACAAAGTGCGGTGCTTAAATACACAGAGAGCAGGCAATGGCATTACCATAATCCCTAGGCCGTGCCGAGTTCAACGAGATATCCCGCTTGACCGTAGCTCGCTCGGTCTAGGCGCAGCGACCATTAGAAAAGTAGGCCCAAAATGAAGCCTGCACCACAACATCATTTGCTTTTGGGTGACAGCGGCGGAACTGTTAGGTTTAGAAGGACAATTCCACCACAGGAATGTTCCTAAGGTCCTCCCGATCTGTGCAAGCCTAACCTTGACCGTGTGGCATTAACCCTTAACAGTAAAACAGGTTTTTTGATCTCACAGATTACAATGACATCTCTCCCCATAGGAATACATTGCCTGCTCCCCTAAATTCAACCTGAAGCCTATGTGGGTTATGAATGCCGTATGAACCTGTCTTCGGTGACAGTCCATCAGAACCACTATGAGGTCTACCTGTGTTGATTCTAAGCTTCCTGAAGCAACCGGAAGTGGTTAAAATCACCCTAAAAGTGTATACCCATACCCTGCCTGCAGTTTGATAGACATAGGGCATTCAACCCTGTGTAGATCAGTCAATTATTAACGTAAAGACTTAAAACTCAGGATTCTGTAAGAGGCTACCTCAGTCAAGACATGTGTTTACCTATAGCTTCCTGTGCCAACCGGAAGTGCCTTTAATTGGGTCACACTGTCTGTTTCGAAGGGTTAAAAAAGTCACATCTCTCCAAAACTTCATCTGTGTGACTAGGTAACCCTTCTGAACTGTAAATCAGTCATTTCTCCCAGCAGATGTCAAAGAAAAGCTCCCTCACACACACACAGGAAGGATGGAGTGACAAAGTGCGGTGCTTAAATACACAGAGAGCAGGCAATGGCATTACCATAATCCCTAGGCCGTGCCGAGTTCAACGAGATATCCCGCTTGACCGTAGCTCGCTCGGTCTAGGCGCAGCGACCATTAGAAAAGTAGGCCCAAAATCAACGAGATATCCCGCTTGACCGTAGCTCGCTCGGTCTAGGCGCAGCGACCATTAGAAAAGTAGGCCCAAAATGAAGCCTGTCCAACAACGTCATTTGATTTTGGGTGACAGTGAGAGAACCGTTAGGGTGAGAAGCACAATTCGACCTCAGGTACGACCTCAGGTAAATTAATGCATCACAACATCATTTGCTTTTGGGTGACAGCGGCGGAACCGTTAGGTTTAGAAGGACAATTCCACCACAGGAATCTTCCTAAGGTCCTCCCGATCCGTGCAAGCCTAACCTTGACCGTGTGGCATTAACCCTTAACAGTTAAAATAAGGTGTTTATATCAAACAGTTTGCATTGATTTCTCTCCCCATAGGAATACATTGCCTGCACCCCTAAATTCAAAATGAAGCCTATATGGGTTATGAATGCCGTATGAACCTGTCTTCTGTAACAGTCCATCAGGCCACTATGAGGTCTACCTGTGTTGATTCTAAGCTTCCTGGACCAACCGGAAGTGGTTAAAATCACCCTAAAAGTGTTTTGAAAAACATAACCTGTCATTATGAAAATCACTGTATTCAAACCTGAGTAGATCAGTCAATTCTTAACTTAAAGACTTAAAACTCAGGATTATGTAAGTGGCTATGTCAATGAAGACATGTGTTTACTTATAGCTTCCTGTGCCAACCGGAAGTGCCATAATTGGTGTCTCAGGGGCTGTTTCGAGGGGTTAAAAAAAGTCAGTTCTCTCCAAGATTTCATATGTGTGACTAGGTAACCCTCCTGAACTGTAAATCAGTCATTTCTCCCAACAGATGTCAAAGAAAAGCTCCCTCACACACACACAGGAAGGATGGAGTGACAAAGTGCGGTGCTTAAAGACACAGAGAGCAGGCCTTACCATAATCCCTAGGCCGTGCCGAGTTCAACGAGATATCCCGCTTGACCGTAGCTCGCTCGGTCTAGGCGCAGCGACCATTAGAAAAGTAGGCCCAAAATGAAGCCTGCACCACAACATCATTTGCTTTTGGGTGACAGCGGCGGAACTGTTAGGTTTAGAAGGACAATTCCACCACAGGAATGTTCCTAAGGTCCTCCCGATCTGTGCAAGCCTAACCTTGACCGTGTGGCATTAACCCTTAACAGTAAAACAGGTTTTTTGATCTCACAGATTACAATGACATCTCTCCCCATAGGAATACATTGCCTGCTCCCCTAAATTCAACCTGAAGCCTATGTGGGTTATGAATGCCGTATGAACCTGTCTTCGGTGACAGTCCATCAGAACCACTATGAGGTCTACCTGTGTTGATTCTAAGCTTCCTGGACCAACCGGAAGTGGTTAAAATCACCCTAAAAGTGTTTTGAAAAACATAACCTGTCATTATGAAAATCACTGTATTGAAACCTGTGTAGATCAGTCAATTCTTAACTTAAAGACTTAAAACTCAGGATTCTGTAAGTGGCTATGTCAATGAAGACATGTGTTTACTTATAGCTTCCTGTGCCAACCGGAAGTGCCATAATTGGTGTCTCAGGGGCTGTTTCGAGGGGTTAAAAAAAGTCAGTTCTCTCCAAGATTTCATATGTGTGACTAGGTAAATCTCCTGAACTGTAAATCAGTCATTTCTCCCAACAGATGTCAAAGAAAAGCTCTCTCACACACACACAGCAAGGATGGAGTGAAAAAGTGCGGTGCTTAAAGACACAGAGAGCAGGAAATGGCATTACCATAATCCCTAGGCCGTGCCGAGTTCAACGAGATATCCCGCTTGACCGTAGCTCGCTCGGTCTAGGCGCAGCGACCATTAGAAAAGTAGGCCCAAAATGAAGCCTGCACCACAACATCATTTGCTTTTGGGTGACAGCGGCGGAACTGTTAGGTTTAGAAGGACAATTCCACCACAGGAATGTTCCTAAGGTCCTCCCGATCTGTGCAAGCCTAACCTTGACCGTGTGGCATTAACCCTTAACAGTAAAACAGGTTTTTTGATCTCACAGATTACAATGACATCTCTCCCCATAGGAATACATTGCCTGCTCCCCTAAATTCAACCTGAAGCCTATGTGGGTTATGAATGCCGTATGAACCTGTCTTCGGTGACAGTCCATCAGAACCACTATGAGGTCTACCTGTGTTGATTCTAAGCTTCCTGAAGCAACCGGAAGTGGTTAAAATCACCCTAAAAGTGTATACCCATACCCTGCCTGCAGTTTGATAGACATAGGGCATTCAACCCTGTGTAGATCAGTCAATTCTTAACGTAAAGACTTAAAACTCAGGATTCTGTAAGAGGCTACCTCAGTCAAGACATGTGTTTACCTATAGCTTCCTGTGCCAACCGGAAGTGCCTTTAATTGGGTCACACTGTCTGTTTCGAAGGGTTAAAAAAGTCTGATCTCTCCAAGATTTCATATGTGTGACTAGGTAACCCTCCTGAACTGTAAATCAGTCATTTCTCCCAACAGATGTCAAAGAAAAGCTCTCTCACACACACACAGGAAGGATGGAGTGAAAAAGTGTGGTGCTTAAAGACACAGAGAGCAGGAAATGGCATTACCATAATCCCTAGGCCGTGCCGAGTTCAACGAGATATCCCGCTTGACCGTAGCTCGCTCGGTCTAGGCGCAGCGACCATTAGAAAAGTAGGCCCAAAATGAAGCCTGCACCACAACATCATTTGCTTTTGGGTGACAGCGGCGGAACTGTTAGGTTTAGAAGGACAATTCCACCACAGGAATGTTCCTAAGGTCCTCCCGATCTGTGCAAGCCTAACCTTGACCGTGTGGCATTAACCCTTAACAGTAAAACAGGTTTTTTGATCTCACAGATTACAATGACATCTCTCCCCATAGGAATACATTGCCTGCTCCCCTAAATTCAACCTGAAGCCTATGTGGGTTATGAATGCCGTATGAACCTGTCTTCGGTGACAGTCCATCAGAACCACTATGAGGTCTACCTGTGTTGATTCTAAGCTTCCTGAAGCAACCGGAAGTGGTTAAAATCACCCTAAAAGTGTATACCCATACCCTGCCTGCAGTTTGATAGACATAGGGCATTCAACCCTGTGTAGATCAGTCAATTCTTAACGTAAAGACTTAAAACTCAGGATTATGTAAGTGGCTATGTCAATCAAGACATGTGTTTACTTATAGCTTCCTGTGCCAACCGGAAGTGCCATAATTTGTGTCTCAGGGGCTGTTTCGAGGGGTTAAAAAAAGTCAGTTCTCTCCAAGATTTCATATGTGTGACTAGGTAACTCTCCTGAACTGTAAATCAGTCATTTCTCCCAACAGATGTCAAAGAAAAGCTCTCTCACACACACACAGCAAGGATGGAGTGAAAAAGTGCGGTGCTTAAAGACACAGAGAGCAGGAAATGGCATTACCATAATCCCTAGGCCGTGCCGAGTTCAACGAGATATCCCGCTTGACCGTAGCTCGCTCGGTCTAGGCGCAGCGACCATTAGAAAAGTAGGCCCAAAATGAAGCCTGCACCACAACATCATTTGCTTTTGGGTGACAGCGGCGGAACTGTTAGGTTTAGAAGGACAATTCCACCACAGGAATGTTCCTAAGGTCCTCCCGATCTGTGCAAGCCTAACCTTGACCGTGTGGCATTAACCCTTAACAGTAAAACAGGTTTTTTGATCTCACAGATTACAATGACATCTCTCCCCATAGGAATACATTGCCTGCTCCCCTAAATTCAACCTGAAGCCTATGTGGGTTATGAATGCCGTATGAACCTGTCTTCGGTGACAGTCCATCAAAACCACTATGAGGTCTACCTGTGTTGATTCTAAGCTTCCTGAAGCAACCGGAAGTGGTTAAAATCACCCTAAAAGTGTATACCCATACCCTGCCTGCAGTTTGATAGACATAGGGCATTCAACCCTGTGTAGATCAGTCAATTCTTAACGTAAAGACTTAAAACTCAGGATTCTGTAAGAGGCTACCTCAGTCAAGACATGTGTTTACCTATAGCTTCCTGTGCCAACCGGAAGTGCCTTTAATTGGGTCACACTGTCTGTTTCGAAGGGTTAAAAAAGTCTGATCTCTCCAAGATTTTATATGTGTGACTAGGTAACCCTCCTGAACTGTAAATCAGTCATTTCTCCCAACAGATGTCAAAGAAAAGCTCTCTCACACACACACAGGAAGGATGGAGTGAAAAAGTGCGGTGCTTAAAGACACAGAGAGCAGGAAATGGCATTACCATAATCCCTAGGCCGTGCCGAGTTCAACGAGATATCCCGCTTGACCGTAGCTCGCTCGGTCTAGGCGCAGCGACCATTAGAAAAGTAGGCCCAAAATGAAGCCTGCACCACAACATCATTTGCTTTTGGGTGACAGCGGCGGAACTGTTAGGTTTAGAAGGACAATTCCACCACAGGAATGTTCCTAAGGTCCTCCCGATCTGTGCAAGCCTAACCTTGACCGTGTGGCATTAACCCTTAACAGTAAAACAGGTTTTTTGATCTCACAGATTACAATGACATCTCTCCCCATAGGAATACATTGCCTGCTCCCCTAAATTCAACCTGAAGCCTATGTGGGTTATGAATGCCGTATGAACCTGTCTTCGGTGACAGTCCATCAGAACCACTATGAGGTCTACCTGTGTTGATTCTAAGCTTCCTGAAGCAACCGGAAGTGGTTAAAATCACCCTAAAAGTGTATACCCATACCCTGCCTGCAGTTTGATAGACATAGGGCATTCAACCCTGTGTAGATCAGTCAATTCTTAACGTAAAGACTTAAAACTCAGGATTATGTAAGTGGCTATGTCAATCAAGACATGTGTTTACTTATAGCTTCCTGTGCCAACCGGAAGTGCCATAATTGGTGTCTCAGGGGCTGTTTCGAGGGGTTAAAAAAAGTCAGTTCTCTCCAAGATTTCATATGTGTGACTAGGTAACTCTCCTGAACTGTAAATCAGTCATTTCTCCCAACAGATGTCAAAGAAAAGCTCTCTCACACACACACAGCAAGGATGGAGTGAAAAAGTGCGGTGCTTAAAGACACAGAGAGCAGGAAATGGCATTACCATAATCCCTAGGCCGTGCCGAGTTCAACGAGATATCCCGCTTGACCGTAGCTCGCTCGGTCTAGGCGCAGCGACCATTAGAAAAGTAGGCCCAAAATGAAGCCTGCACCACAACATCATTTGCTTTTGGGTGACAGCGGCGGAACTGTTAGGTTTAGAAGGACAATTCCACCACAGGAATGTTCCTAAGGTCCTCCCGATCTGTGCAAGCCTAACCTTGACCGTGTGGCATTAACCCTTAACAGTAAAACAGGTTTTTTGATCTCACAGATTACAATGACATCTCTCCCCATAGGAATACATTGCCTGCTCCCCTAAATTCAACCTGAAGCCTATGTGGGTTATGAATGCCGTATGAACCTGTCTTCGGTGACAGTCCATCAGAACCACTATGAGGTCTACCTGTGTTGATTCTAAGCTTCCTGGACCAACCGGAAGTGGTTAAAATCACCCTAAAAGTGTTTTGAAAAACATAACCTGTCATTATGAAAATCACTGTATTGAAACCTGTGTAGATCAGTCAATTCTTAACTTAAAGACTTAAAACTCAGGATTCTGTAAGTGGCTATGTCAATGAAGACATGTGTTTACTTATAGCTTCCTGTGCCAACCGGAAGTGCCATAATTGGTGTCTCAGGGGCTGTTTCGAGGGGTTAAAAAAAGTCAGTTCTCTCCAAGATTTCATATGTGTGACTAGGTAAATCTCCTGAACTGTAAATCAGTCATTTCTCCCAACAGATGTCAAAGAAAAGCTCTCTCACACACACACAGCAAGGATGGAGTGAAAAAGTGCGGTGCTTAAAGACACAGAGAGCAGGAAATGGCATTACCATAATCCCTAGGCCGTGCCGAGTTCAACGAGATATCCCGCTTGACCGTAGCTCGCTCGGTCTAGGCGCAGCGACCATTAGAAAAGTAGGCCCAAAATGAAGCCTGCACCACAACATCATTTGCTTTTGGGTGACAGCGGCGGAACTGTTAGGTTTAGAAGGACAATTCCACCACAGGAATGTTCCTAAGGTCCTCCCGATCTGTGCAAGCCTAACCTTGACCGTGTGGCATTAACCCTTAACAGTAAAACAGGTTTTTTGATCTCACAGATTACAATGACATCTCTCCCCATAGGAATACATTGCCTGCTCCCCTAAATTCAACCTGAAGCCTATGTGGGTTATGAATGCCGTATGAACCTGTCTTCGGTGACAGTCCATCAGAACCACTATGAGGTCTACCTGTGTTGATTCTAAGCTTCCTGAAGCAACCGGAAGTGGTTAAAATCACCCTAAAAGTGTATACCCATACCCTGCCTGCAGTTTGATAGACATAGGGCATTCAACCCTGTGTAGATCAGTCAATTCTTAACGTAAAGACTTAAAACTCAGGATTCTGTAAGAGGCTACCTCAGTCAAGACATGTGTTTACCTATAGCTTCCTGTGCCAACCGGAAGTGCCTTTAATTGGGTCACACTGTCTGTTTCGAAGGGTTAAAAAAGTCTGATCTCTCCAAGATTTCATATGTGTGACTAGGTAACCCTCCTGAACTGTAAATCAGTCATTTCTCCCAACAGATGTCAAAGAAAAGCTCTCTCACACACACACAGGAAGGATGGAGTGAAAAAGTGCGGTGCTTAAAGACACAGAGAGCAGGAAATGGCATTACCATAATCCCTAGGCCGTGCCGAGTTCAACGAGATATCCCGCTTGACCGTAGCTCGCTCGGTCTAGGCGCAGCGACCATTAGAAAAGTAGGCCCAAAATGAAGCCTGCACCACAACATCATTTGCTTTTGGGTGACAGCGGCGGAACTGTTAGGTTTAGAAGGACAATTCCACCACAGGAATGTTTCTAAGGTCCTCCCGATCTGTGCAAGCCTAACCTTGACCGTGTGGCATTAACCCTTAACAGTAAAACAGGTTTTTTGATCTCACAGATTACAATGACATCTCTCCCCATAGGAATACATTGCCTGCTCCCCTAAATTCAACCTGAAGCCTATGTGGGTTATGAATGCCGTATGAACCTGTCTTCGGTGACAGTCCATCAGAACCACTATGAGGTCTACCTGTGTTGATTCTAAGCTTCCTGAAGCAACCGGAAGTGGTTAAAATCACCCTAAAAGTGTATACCCATACCCTGCCTGCAGTTTGATAGACATAGGGCATTCAACCCTGTGTAGATCAGTCAATTCTTAACGTAAAGACTTAAAACTCAGGATTATGTAAGTGGCTATGTCAATCAAGACATGTGTTTACTTATAGCTTCCTGTGCCAACCGGAAGTGCCATAATTGGTGTCTCAGGGGCTGTTTCGAGGGGTTAAAAAAAGTCAGTTCTCTCCAAGATTTCATATGTGTGACTAGGTAACTCTCCTGAACTGTAAATCAGTCATTTCTCCCAACAGATGTCAAAGAAAAGCTCTCTCACACACACACAGCAAGGATGGAGTGAAAAAGTGCGGTGCTTAAAGACACAGAGAGCAGGAAATGGCATTACCATAATCCCTAGGCCGTGCCGAGTTCAACGAGATATCCCGCTTGACCGTAGCTCGCTCGGTCTAGGCGCAGCGACCATTAGAAAAGTAGGCCCAAAATGAAGCCTGCACCACAACATCATTTGCTTTTGGGTGACAGCGGCGGAACTGTTAGGTTTAGAAGGACAATTCCACCACAGGAATGTTCCTAAGGTCCTCCCGATCTGTGCAAGCCTAACCTTGACCGTGTGGCATTAACCCTTAACAGTAAAACAGGTTTTTTGATCTCACAGATTACAATGACATCTCTCCCCATAGGAATACATTGCCTGCTCCCCTAAATTCAACCTGAAGCCTATGTGGGTTATGAATGCCGTATGAACCTGTCTTCGGTGACAGTCCATCAGAACCACTATGAGGTCTACCTGTGTTGATTCTAAGCTTCCTGAAGCAACCGGAAGTGGTTAAAATCACCCTAAAAGTGTTTTGAAAAACATAACCTGTCATTGTGAAAATCACTGTATTCAAACCTGTGTAGATCAGTCAATTCTTAACTTAAAGACTTAAAACTCAGGATTCTGTAAGTGGCTATGTCAATGAAGACATGTGTTTACTTATAGCTTCCTGTGCCAACCGGAAGTGCCATAATTGGTGTCTCAGGGGCTGTTTCGAGGGGTTAAAAAAGTCTGATCTCTCCAAGATTTCATATGTGTGACTAGGTAACCCTCCTGAACTGTAAATCAGTCATTTCTCCCAACAGATGTCAAAGAAAAGCTCTCTCACACACACACAGCAAGGATGGAGTGAAAAAGTGCGGTGCTTAAAGACACAGAGAGCAGGAAATGGCATTACCATAATCCCTAGGCCGTGCCGAGTTCAACGAGATATCCCGCTTGACCGTAGCTCGCTCGGTCTAGTCGCAGCGACCGTTAGAAAAGTAGGCCCAAAATGAAGCCTGCACCACAACATCATTTGCTTTTGGGTGACAGCGGCGGAACTGTTAGGTTTAGAAGGACAATTCCACCACAGGAATGTTCCTAAGGTCCTCCCGATCTGTGCAAGCCTAACCTTGACCGTGTGGCATTAACCCTTAACAGTAAAACAGGTTTTTTGATCTCACAGATTACAATGACATCTCTCCCCATAGGAATACATTGCCTGCTCCCCTAAATTCAACCTGAAGCCTATGTGGGTTATGAATGCCGTATGAACCTGTCTTCGGTGACAGTCCATCAGAACCACTATGAGGTCTACCTGTGTTGATTCTAAGCTTCCTGAAGCAACCGGAAGTGGTTAAAATCACCCTAAAAGTGTATACCCATACCCTGCCTGCAGTTTGATAGACATAGGGCATTCAACCCTGTGTAGATCAGTCAATTCTTAACGTAAAGACTTAAAACTCAGGATTCTGTAAGAGGCTACCTCAGTCAAGACATGTGTTTACCTATAGCTTCCTGTGCCAACCGGAAGTGCCTTTAATTGGGTCACACTGTCTGTTTCGAAGGGTTAAAAAAGTCACATCTCTCCAAAACTTCATATGTGTGACTAGGTAACCCTTCTGAACTGTAAATCAGTCATTTCTCCCAACAGATGTCAAAGAAAAGCTCCCTCACACACACACAGGAAGGATGGAGTGACAAAGTGCGGTGCTTAAATACACAGAGAGCAGGCAATGGCATTACCATAATCCCTAGGCCGTGCCGAGTTCAACGAGATATCCCGCTTGACCGTAGCTCGCTCGGTCTAGGCGCAGCGACCATTAGAAAAGTAGGCCCAAAATGAAGCCTGCACCACAACATCATTTGCTTTTGGGTGACAGCGGCGGAACTGTTAGGTTTAGAAGGACAATTCCACCACAGGAATGTTACTAAGGTCCTCCCGATCCGTGCAAGCCTAACCTTGACCGTGTGGCATTAACCCTTAACAGTTAAAATAAGGTGTTTATATCAAACAGTTTGCATTGATTTCTCTCCCCATAGGAATACATTGCCTGCACCCCTAAATTCAACCTGAAGCCTATATGGGTTATGAATGCCGTATGAACCTGTCTTCTGTAACAGTCCATCAGGCCACTATGAGGTCTACCTGTGTTGATTCTAAGCTTCCTGGACCAACCGGAAGTGGTTAAAATCACCCTAAAAGTGTTTTGAAAAACATAACCTGTCATTATGAAAATCACTGTATTCAAACCTGTGTAGATCAGTCAATTCTTAACTTAAAGACTTAAAACTCAGGATTCTGTAAGTGGCTATGTCAATGAAGACATGTGTTTACTTATAGCTTCCTGTGCCAACCGGAAGTGCCATAATTGGTGTCTCAGGGGCTGTTTCGAGGGGTTAAAAAAGTCAGATCTCTCCAAGATTTCATATGTATGACTAGGTAACCCTCCTGAACTGTAAATCAGTCATTTCTCCCAACAGATGTCAAAGAAAAGCTCTCTCTCACACACACAGCAAGGATGGAGTGAAAAAGTGCGGTGCTTAAAGACACAGAGAGCAGGAAATGGCATTACCATAATCCCTAGGCCGTGCCGAGTTCAACGAGATATCCCGCTTGACCGTAGCACGCTCGGTCTAGGCGCAGCGACCATTAGAAAAGTAGGCCCAAAATGAAGCCTGCACCACAACATCATTTGCTTTTGGGTGACAGCGGCGGAACTGTTAGGTTTAGAAGGACAATTCCACCACAGGAATGTTCCTAAGGTCCTCCCGAACTGTGCAAGCCTAACCTTGACCGTGTGGCATTAACCCTTAACAGTAAAACAGGTTTTTTGATCTCACAGATTACAATGACATCTCTCCCCATAGGAATACATTGCCTGCTCCCCTAAATTCAACCTGAAGCCTATGTGGGTTATGAATGCCGTATGAACCTGTCTTCGGTGACAGTCCATCAGAACCACTATGAGGTCTACCTGTGTTGATTCTAAGCTTCCTGAAGCAACCGGAAGTGGTTAAAATCACCCTAAAAGTGTATACCCATACCCTGCCTGCAGTTTGATAGACATAGGGCATTCAACCCTGTGTAGATCAGTCAATTCTTAACGTAAAGACTTAAAACTCAGGATTCTGTAAGAGGCTACCTCAGTCAAGACATGTGTTTACCTATAGCTTCCTGTGCCAACCGGAAGTGCCTTTAATTGGGTCACACTGTCTGTTTCGAAGGGTTAAAAAAGTCTGATCTCTCCAAGATTTCATATGTGTGACTAGGTAACCCTCCTGAACTGTAAATCAGTCATTTCTCCCAACAGATGTCAAAGAAAAGCTCTCTCACACACACACAGGAAGGATGGAGTGAAAAAGTGCGGTGCTTAAAGACACAGAGAGCAGGAAATGGCATTACCATAATCCCTAGGCCGTGCCGAGTTCAACGAGATATCCCGCTTGACCGTAGCTCGCTCGGTCTAGGCGCAGCGACCATTAGAAAAGTAGGCCCAAAATGAAGCCTGCACCACAACATCATTTGCTTTTGGGTGACAGCGGCGGAACTGTTAGGTTTAGAAGGACAATTCCACCACAGGAATGTTCCTAAGGTCCTCCCGATCTGTGCAAGCCTAACCTTGACCGTGTGGCATTAACCCTTAACAGTAAAACAGGTTTTTTGATCTCACAGATTACAATGACATCTCTCCCCATAGGAATACATTGCCTGCTCCCCTAAATTCAACCTGAAGCCTATGTGGGTTATGAATGCCGTATGAACCTGTCTTCGGTGACAGTCCATCAGAACCACTATGAGGTCTACCTGTGTTGATTCTAAGCTTCCTGAAGCAACCGGAAGTGGTTAAAATCACCCTAAAAGTGTATACCCATACCCTGCCTGCAGTTTGATAGACATAGGGCATTCAACCCTGTGTAGATCAGTCAATTCTTAACGTAAAGACTTAAAACTCAGGATTATGTAAGTGGCTATGTCAATCAAGACATGTGTTTACTTATAGCTTCCTGTGCCAACCGGAAGTGCCATAATTGGTGTCTCAGGGGCTGTTTCGAGGGGTTAAAAAAAGTCAGTTCTCTCCAAGATTTCATATGTGTGACTAGGTAACTCTCCTGAACTGTAAATCAGTCATTTCTCCCAACAGATGTCAAAGAAAAGCTCTCTCACACACACACAGCAAGGATGGAGTGAAAAAGTGCGGTGCTTAAAGACACAGAGAGCAGGAAATGGCATTACCATAATCCCTAGGCCGTGCCGAGTTCAACGAGATATCCCGCTTGACCGTAGCTCGCTCGGTCTAGGCGCAGCGACCATTAGAAAAGTAGGCCCAAAATGAAGCCTGCACCACAACATCATTTGCTTTTGGGTGACAGCGGCGGAACTGTTAGGTTTAGAAGGACAATTCCACCACAGGAATGTTCCTAAGGTCCTCCCGATCTGTGCAAGCCTAACCTTGACCGTGTGGCATTAACCCTTAACAGTAAAACAGGTTTTTTGATCTCACAGATTACAATGACATCTCTCCCCATAGGAATACATTGCCTGCTCCCCTAAATTCAACCTGAAGCCTATGTGGGTTATGAATGCCGTATGAACCTGTCTTCGGTGACAGTCCATCAAAACCACTATGAGGTCTACCTGTGTTGATTCTAAGCTTCCTGAAGCAACCGGAAGTGGTTAAAATCACCCTAAAAGTGTATACCCATACCCTGCCTGCAGTTTGATAGACATAGGGCATTCAACCCTGTGTAGATCAGTCAATTCTTAACGTAAAGACTTAAAACTCAGGATTCTGTAAGAGGCTACCTCAGTCAAGACATGTGTTTACCTATAGCTTCCTGTGCCAACCGGAAGTGCCTTTAATTGGGTCACACTGTCTGTTTCGAAGGGTTAAAAAAGTCTGATCTCTCCAAGATTTCATATGTGTGACTAGGTAACCCTCCTGAACTGTAAATCAGTCATTTCTCCCAACAGATGTCAAAGAAAAGCTCTCTCACACACACACAGGAAGGATGGAGTGAAAAAGTGCAGTGCTTAAAGACACAGAGAGCAGGAAATGGCATTACCATAATCCCTAGGCCGTGCCGAGTTCAACGAGATATCCCGCTTGACCGTAGCTCGCTCGGTCTAGGCGCAGCGACCATTAGAAAAGTAGGCCCAAAATGAAGCCTGCACCACAACATCATTTGCTTTTGGGTGACAGCGGCGGAACTGTTAGGTTTAGAAGGACAATTCCACCACAGGAATGTTCCTAAGGTCCTCCCGATCTGTGCAAGCCTAACCTTGACCGTGTGGCATTAACCCTTAACAGTAAAACAGGTTTTTTGATCTCACAGATTACAATGACATCTCTCCCCATAGGAATACATTGCCTGCTCCCCTAAATTCAACCTGAAGCCTATGTGGGTTATGAATGCCGTATGAACCTGTCTTCGGTGACAGTCCATCAGAACCACTATGAGGTCTACCTGTGTTGATTCTAAGCTTCCTGAAGCAACCGGAAGTGGTTAAAATCACCCTAAAAGTGTATACCCATACCCTGCCTGCAGTTTGATAGACATAGGGCATTCAACCCTGTGTAGATCAGTCAATTCTTAACGTAAAGACTTAAAACTCAGGATTATGTAAGTGGCTATGTCAATCAAGACATGTGTTTACTTATAGCTTCCTGTGCCAACCGGAAGTGCCATAATTGGTGTCTCAGGGGCTGTTTCGAGGGGTTAAAAAAAGTCAGTTCTCTCCAAGATTTCATATGTGTGACTAGGTAACTCTCCTGAACTGTAAATCAGTCATTTCTCCCAACAGATGTCAAAGAAAAGCTCTCTCACACACACACAGCAAGGATGGAGTGAAAAAGTGCGGTGCTTAAAGACACAGAGAGCAGGAAATGGCATTACCATAATCCCTAGGCAGTGCCGAGTTCAACGAGATATCCCGCTTGACCGTAGCTCGCTCGGTCTAGGCGCAGCGACCATTAGAAAAGTAGGCCCAAAATGAAGCCTGCACCACAACATCATTTGCTTTTGGGTGACAGCGGCGGAACTGTTAGGTTTAGAAGGACAATTCCACCACAGGAATGTTCCTAAGGTCCTCCCGATCTGTGCAAGCCTAACCTTGACCGTGTGGCATTAACCCTTAACAGTAAAACAGGTTTTTTGATCTCACAGATTACAATGACATCTCTCCCCATAGGAATACATTGCCTGCTCCCCTAAATTCAACCTGAAGCCTATGTGGGTTATGAATGCCGTATGAACCTGTCTTCGGTGACAGTCCATCAGAACCACTATGAGGTCTACCTGTGTTGATTCTAAGCTTCCTGGACCAACCGGAAGTGGTTAAAATCACCCTAAAAGTGTTTTGAAAAACATAACCTGTCATTATGAAAATCACTGTATTGAAACCTGTGTAGATCAGTCAATTCTTAACTTAAAGACTTAAAACTCAGGATTCTGTAAGTGGCTATGTCAATGAAGACATGTGTTTACTTATAGCTTCCTGTGCCAACCGGAAGTGCCATAATTGGTGTCTCAGGGGCTGTTTCGAGGGGTTAAAAAAAGTCAGTTCTCTCCAAGATTTCATATGTGTGACTAGGTAAATCTCCTGAACTGTAAATCAGTCATTTCTCCCAACAGATGTCAAAGAAAAGCTCTCTCACACACACACAGCAAGGATGGAGTGAAAAAGTGCGGTGCTTAAAGACACAGAGAGCAGGAAATGGCATTACCATAATCCCTAGGCCGTGCCGAGTTCAACGAGATATCCCGCTTGACCGTAGCTCGCTCGGTCTAGGCGCAGCGACCATTAGAAAAGTAGGCCCAAAATGAAGCCTGCACCACAACATCATTTGCTTTTGGGTGACAGCGGCGGAACTGTTAGGTTTAGAAGGACAATTCCACCACAGGAATGTTCCTAAGGTCCTCCCGATCTGTGCAAGCCTAACCTTGACCGTGTGGCATTAACCCTTAACAGTAAAACAGGTTTTTTGATCTCACAGATTACAATGACATCTCTCCCCATAGGAATACATTGCCTGCTCCCCTAAATTCAACCTGAAGCCTATGTGGGTTATGAATGCCGTATGAACCTGTCTTCGGTGACAGTCCATCAGAACCACTATGAGGTCTACCTGTGTTGATTCTAAGCTTCCTGAAGCAACCGGAAGTGGTTAAAATCACCCTAAAAGTGTATACCCATACCCTGCCTGCAGTTTGATAGACATAGGGCATTCAACCCTGTGTAGATCAGTCAATTCTTAACGTAAAGACTTAAAACTCAGGATTCTGTAAGAGGCTACCTCAGTCAAGACATGTGTTTACCTATAGCTTCCTGTGCCAACCGGAAGTGCCTTTAATTGGGTCACACTGTCTGTTTCAAAGGGTTAAAAAAGTCTGATCTCTCCAAGATTTCATATGTGTGACTAGGTAACCCTCCTGAACTGTAAATCAGTCATTTCTCCCAACAGATGTCAAAGAAAAGCTCTCTCACACACACACAGGAAGGATGGAGTGAAAAAGTGCGGTGCTTAAAGACACAGAGAGCAGGAAATGGCATTACCATAATCCCTAGGCCGTGCCGAGTTCAACGAGATATCCCGCTTGACCGTAGCTCGCTCGGTCTAGTCGCAGCGACCGTTAGAAAAGTAGGCCCAAAATGAAGCCTGCACCACAACATCATTTGCTTTTGGGTGACAGCGGCGGAACTGTTAGGTTTAGAAGGACAATTCCACCACAGGAATGTTCCTAAGGTCCTCCCGATCTGTGCAAGCCTAACCTTGACCGTGTGGCATTAACCCTTAACAGTAAAACAGGTTTTTTGATCTCACAGATTACAATGACATCTCTCCCCATAGGAATACATTGCCTGCTCCCCTAAATTCAACCTGAAGCCTATGTGGGTTATGAATGCCGTATGAACCTGTCTTCGGTGACAGTCCATCAGAACCACTATGAGGTCTACCTGTGTTGATTCTAAGCTTCCTGAAGCAACCGGAAGTGGTTAAAATCACCCTAAAAGTGTATACCCATACCCTGCCTGCAGTTTGATAGACATAGGGCATTCAACCCTGTGTAGATCAGTCAATTCTTAACGTAAAGACTTAAAACTCAGGATTCTGTAAGAGGCTACCTCAGTCAAGACATGTGTTTACCTATAGCTTCCTGTGCCAACCGGAAGTGCCTTTAATTGGGTCACACTGTCTGTTTCGAAGGGTTAAAAAAGTCACATCTCTCCAAAACTTCATATGTGTGACTAGGTAACCCTTCTGAACTGTAAATCAGTCATTTCTCCCAACAGATGTCAAAGAAAAGCTCCCTCACACACACACAGGAAGGATGGAGTGACAAAGTGCGGTGCTTAAATACACAGAGAGCAGGCAATGGCATTACCATAATCCCTAGGCCGTGCCGAGTTCAACGAGATATCCCGCTTGACCGTAGCTCGCTCGGTCTAGGCGCAGCGACCATTAGAAAAGTAGGCCCAAAATGAAGCCTGCACCACAACATCATTTGCTTTTGGGTGACAGCGGCGGAACTGTTAGGTTTAGAAGGACAATTCCACCACAGGAATGTTCCTAAGGTCCTCCCGATCCGTGCAAGCCTAACCTTGACCGTGTGGCATTAACCCTTAACAGTTAAAATAAGGTGTTTATATCAAACAGTTTGCATTGATTTCTCTCCCCATAGGAATACATTGCCTGCACCCCTAAATTCAACCTGAAGCCTATATGGGTTATGAATGCCGTATGAACCTGTCTTCTGTGACAGTCCATCAGGCCACTATGAGGTCTACCTGTGTTGATTCTAAGCTTCCTGGACCAACCGGAAGTGGTTAAAATCACCCTAAAAGTGTTTTGAAAAACATAACCTGTCATTATGAAAATCACTGTATTCAAACCTGTGTAGATCAGTCAATTCTTAACTTAAAGACTTAAAACTCAGGATTCTGTAAGTGGCTATGTCAATGAAGACATGTGTTTACTTATAGCTTCCTGTGCCAACCGGAAGTGCCATAATTGGTGTCTCAGGGGCTGTTTCGAGGGGTTAAAAAAGTCTGATCTCTCCAAGATTTCATATGTGTGACTAGGTAACCCTCCTGAACTGTAAATCAGTCATTTCTCCCAACAGATGTCAAAGAAAAGCTCTCTCACACACACAGCAAGGATGGAGTGAAAAAGTGCGGTGCTTAAAGACACAGAGAGCAGGAAATGGCATTACCATAATCCCTAGGCCGTGCCGAGTTCAACGAGATATCCCGCTTGACCGTAGCTCGCTCGGTCTAGGCGCAGCGACCATTAGAAAAGTAGGCCCAAAATGAAGCCTGCACCACAACATCATTTGCTTTTGGGTGACAGCGGCGGAACTGTTAGGTTTAGAAGGACAATTCCACCACAGGAATGTTCCTAAGGTCCTCCCGATCTGTGCAAGCCTAACCTTGACCGTGTGGCATTAACCCTTAACAGTAAAACAGGTTTTTTGATCTCACAGATTACAATGACATCTCTCCCCATAGGAATACATTGCCTGCTCCCCTAAATTCAACCTGAAGCCTATGTGGGTTATGAATGCCGTATGAACCTGTCTTCGGTGACAGTCCATCAGAACCACTATGAGGTCTACCTGTGTTGATTCTAAGCTTCCTGAAGCAACCGGAAGTGGTTAAAATCACCCTAAAAGTGTATACCCATACCCTGCCTGCAGTTTGATAGACATTGGGCATTCAACCCTGTGTAGATCAGTCAATTCTTAACGTAAAGACTTAAAACTCAGGATTATGTAAGTGGCTATGTCAATCAAGACATGTGTTTACTTATAGCTTCCTGTGCCAACCGGAAGTGCCATAATTGGTGTCTCAGGGGCTGTTTCGAGGGGTTAAAAAAAGTCAGTTCTCTCCAAGATTTCATATGTGTGACTAGGTAACTCTCCTGAACTGTAAATCAGTCATTTCTCCCAACAGATGTCAAAGAAAAGCTCTCTCACACACACACAGCAAGGATGGAGTGAAAAAGTGCGGTGCTTAAAGACACAGAGAGCAGGAAATGGCATTACCATAATCCCTAGGCCGTGCCGAGTTCAACGAGATATCCCGCTTGACCGTAGCTCGCTCGGTCTAGGCGCAGCGACCATTAGAAAAGTAGGCCCAAAATGAAGCCTGCACCACAACATCATTTGCTTTTGGGTGACAGCGGCGGAACTGTTAGGTTTAGAAGGACAATTCCACCACAGGAATGTTCCTAAGGTCCTCCCGATCTGTGCAAGCCTAACCTTGACCGTGTGGCATTAACCCTTAACAGTAAAACAGGTTTTTTGATCTCACAGATTACAATGACATCTCTCCCCATAGGAATACATTGCCTGCTCCCCTAAATTCAACCTGAAGCCTATGTGGGTTATGAATGCCGTATGAACCTGTCTTCGGTGACAGTCCATCAGAACCACTATGAGGTCTACCTGTGTTGATTCTAAGCTTCCTGGACCAACCGGAAGTGGTTAAAATCACCCTAAAAGTGTTTTGAAAAACATAACCTGTCATTATGAAAATCACTGTATTCAAACCTGTGTAGATCAGTCAATTCTTAACTTAAAGACTTAAAACTCAGGATTCTGTAAGTGGCTATGTCAATGAAGACATGTGTTTACTTATAGCTTCCTGTGCCAACCGGAAGTGCCATAATTGGTGTCTCAGGGGCTGTTTCGAGGGGTTAAAAAAAGTCAGTTCTCTCCAAGATTTCATATGTGTGACTAGGTAAATCTCCTGAACTGTAAATCAGTCATTTCTCCCAACAGATGTCAAAGAAAAGCTCTCTCTCACACACACAGCAAGGATGGAGTGAAAAAGTGCGGTGCTTAAAGACACAGAGAGCAGGAAATGGCATTACCATAATCCCTAGGCCGTGCCGAGTTCAACGAGATATCCCGCTTGACCGTAGCTCGCTCGGTCTAGGCGCAGCGACCATTAGAAAAGTAGGCCCAAAATGAAGCCTGCACCACAACATCATTTGCTTTTGGGTGACAGCGGCGGAACTGTTAGGTTTAGAAGGACAATTCCACCACAGGAATGTTCCTAAGGTCCTCCCGAACTGTGCAAGCCTAACCTTGACCGTGTGGCATTAACCCTTAACAGTAAAACAGGTTTTTTGATCTCACAGATTACAATGACATCTCTCCCCATAGGAATACATTGCCTGCTCCCCTAAATTCAACCTGAAGCCTATGTGGGTTATGAATGCCGTATGAACCTGTCTTCGGTGACAGTCCATCAGAACCACTATGAGGTCTACCTGTGTTGATTCTAAGCTTCCTGAAGCAACCGGAAGTGGTTAAAATCACCCTAAAAGTGTATACCCATACCCTGCCTGCAGTTTGATAGACATAGGGCATTCAACCCTGTGTAGATCAGTCAATTCTTAACGTAAAGACTTAAAACTCAGGATTCTGTAAGAGGCTACCTCAGTCAAGACATGTGTTTACCTATAGCTTCCTGTGCCAACCGGAAGTGCCTTTAATTGGGTCACACTGTCTGTTTCGAAGGGTTAAAAAAGTCCGATCTCTCCAAGATTTCATATGTGTGACTAGGTAACCCTACTGAACTGTAAATCAGTCATTTCTCCCAACAGATGTCAAAGAAAAGCTCTCTCACACACACACAGGAAGGATGGAGTGAAAAAGTGCGGTGCTTAAAGACACAGAGAGCAGGAAATGGCATTACCATAATCCCTAGGCCGTGCCGAGTTCAACGAGATATCCCGCTTGACCGTAGCTCGCTCGGTCTAGGCGCAGCGACCATTAGAAAAGTAGGCCCAAAATGAAGCCTGCACCACAACATCATTTGCTTTTGGGTGACAGCGGCGGAACTGTTAGGTTTAGAAGGACAATTCCACCACAGGAATGTTCCTAAGGTCCTCCCGATCTGTGCAAGCCTAACCTTGACCGTGTGGCATTAACCCTTAACAGTAAAACAGGTTTTTTGATCTCACAGATTACAATGACATCTCTCCCCATAGGAATACATTGCCTGCTCCCCTAAATTCAACCTGAAGCCTATGTGGGTTATGAATGCCGTATGAACCTGTCTTCGGTGACAGTCCATCAGAACCACTATGAGGTCTACCTGTGTTGATTCTAAGCTTCCTGAAGCAACCGGAAGTGGTTAAAATCACCCTAAAAGTGTATACCCATACCCTGCCTGCAGTTTGATAGACATAGGGCATTCAACCCTGTGTAGATCAGTCAATTCTTAACGTAAAGACTTAAAACTCAGGATTATGTAAGTGGCTATGTCAATCAAGACATGTGTTTACTTATAGCTTCCTGTGCCAACCGGAAGTGCCATAATTGGTGTCTCAGGGGCTGTTTCGAGGGGTTAAAAAAAGTCAGTTCTCTCCAAGATTTCATATGTGTGACTAGGTAACTCTCCTGAACTGTAAATCAGTCATTTCTCCCAACAGATGTCAAAGAAAAGCTCTCTCACACACACACAGCAAGGATGGAGTGAAAAAGTGCGGTGCTTAAAGACACAGAGAGCAGGAAATGGCATTACCATAATCCCTAGGCCGTGCCGAGTTCAACGAGATATCCCGCTTGACCGTAGCTCGCTCGGTCTAGGCGCAGCGACCATTAGAAAAGTAGGCCCAAAATGAAGCCTGCACCACAACATCATTTGCTTTTGGGTGACAGCGGCGGAACTGTTAGGTTTAGAAGGACAATTCCACCACAGGAATGTTCCTAAGGTCCTCCCGATCTGTGCAAGCCTAACCTTGACCGTGTGGCATTAACCCTTAACAGTAAAACAGGTTTTTTGATCTCACAGATTACAATGACATCTCTCCCCATAGGAATACATTGCCTGCTCCCCTAAATTCAACCTGAAGCCTATGTGGGTTATGAATGCCGTATGAACCTGTCTTCGGTGACAGTCCATCAAAACCACTATGAGGTCTACCTGTGTTGATTCTAAGCTTCCTGAAGCAACCGGAAGTGGTTAAAATCACCCTAAAAGTGTATACCCATACCCTGCCTGCAGTTTGATAGACATAGGGCATTCAACCCTGTGTAGATCAGTCAATTCTTAACGTAAAGACTTAAAACTCAGGATTCTGTAAGAGGCTACCTCAGTCAAGACATGTGTTTACCTATAGCTTCCTGTGCCAACCGGAAGTGCCTTTAATTGGGTCACACTGTCTGTTTCGAAGGGTTAAAAAAGTCTGATCTCTCCAAGATTTCATATGTGTGACTAGGTAACCCTCCTGAACTGTAAATCAGTCATTTCTCCCAACAGATGTCAAAGAAAAGCTCTCTCACACACACACAGGAAGGATGGAGTGAAAAAGTGCGGTGCTTAAAGACACAGAGAGCAGGAAATGGCATTACCATAATCCCTAGGCCGTGCCGAGTTCAACGAGATATCCCGCTTGACCGTAGCTCGCTCGGTCTAGGCGCAGCGACCATTAGAAAAGTAGGCCCAAAATGAAGCCTGCACCACAACATCATTTGCTTTTGGGTGACAGCGGCGGAACTGTTAGGTTTAGAAGGACAATTCCACCACAGGAATGTTCCTAAGGTCCTCCCGATCTGTGCAAGCCTAACCTTGACCGTGTGGCATTAACCCTTAACAGTAAAACAGGTTTTTTGATCTCACAGATTACAATGACATCTCTCCCCATAGGAATACATTGCCTGCTCCCCTAAATTCAACCTGAAGCCTATGTGGGTTATGAATGCCGTATGAACCTGTCTTCGGTGACAGTCCATCAGAACCACTATGAGGTCTACCTGTGTTGATTCTAAGCTTCCTGAAGCAACCGGAAGTGGTTAAAATCACCCTAAAAGTGTATACCCATACCCTGCCTGCAGTTTGATAGACATAGGGCATTCAACCCTGTGTAGATCAGTCAATTCTTAACGTAAAGACTTAAAACTCAGGATTATGTAAGTGGCTATGTCAATCAAGACATGTGTTTACTTATAGCTTCCTGTGCCAACCGGAAGTGCCATAATTGGTGTCTCAGGGGCTGTTTCGAGGGGTTAAAAAAAGTCAGTTCTCTCCAAGATTTCATATGTGTGACTAGGTAACTCTCCTGAACTGTAAATCAGTCATTTCTCCCAACAGATGTCAAAGAAAAGCTCTCTCACACACACACAGCAAGGATGGAGTGAAAAAGTGCGGTGCTTAAAGACACAGAGAGCAGGAAATGGCATTACCATAATCCCTAGGCCGTGCCGAGTTCAACGAGATATCCCGCTTGACCGTAGCTCGCTCGGTCTAGGCGCAGCGACCATTAGAAAAGTAGGCCCAAAATGAAGCCTGCACCACAACATCATTTGCTTTTGGGTGACAGCGGCGGAACTGTTAGGTTTAGAAGGACAATTCCACCACAGGAATGTTCCTAAGGTCCTCCCGATCTGTGCAAGCCTAACCTTGACCGTGTGGCATTAACCCTTAACAGTAAAACAGGTTTTTTGATCTCACAGATTACAATGACATCTCTCCCCATAGGAATACATTGCCTGCTCCCCTAAATTCAACCTGAAGCCTATGTGGGTTATGAATGCCGTATGAACCTGTCTTCGGTGACAGTCCATCAAAACCACTATGAGGTCTACCTGTGTTGATTCTAAGCTTCCTGAAGCAACCGGAAGTGGTTAAAATCACCCTAAAAGTGTATACCCATACCCTGCCTGCAGTTTGATAGACATAGGGCATTCAACCCTGTGTAGATCAGTCAATTCTTAACGTAAAGACTTAAAACTCAGGATTCTGTAAGAGGCTACCTCAGTCAAGACATGTGTTTACCTATAGCTTCCTGTGCCAACCGGAAGTGCCTTTAATTGGGTCACACTGTCTGTTTCGAAGGGTTAAAAAAGTCTGATCTCTCCAAGATTTCATATGTGTGACTAGGTAACCCTCCTGAACTGTAAATCAGTCATTTCTCCCAACAGATGTCAAAGAAAAGCTCTCTCACACACACACAGGAAGGATGGAGTGAAAAAGTGCGGTGCTTAAAGACACAGAGAGCAGGAAATGGCATTACCATAATCCCTAGGCCGTGCCGAGTTCAACGAGATATCCCGCTTGACCGTAGCTCGCTCGGTCTAGGCGCAGCGACCATTAGAAAAGTAGGCCCAAAATGAAGCCTGCACCACAACATCATTTGCTTTTGGGTGACAGCGGCGGAACTGTTAGGTTTAGAAGGACAATTCCACCACAGGAATGTTCCTAAGGTCCTCCCGATCTGTGCAAGCCTAACCTTGACCGTGTGGCATTAACCCTTAACAGTAAAACAGGTTTTTTGATCTCACAGATTACAATGACATCTCTCCCCATAGGAATACATTGCCTGCTCCCCTAAATTCAACCTGAAGCCTATGTGGGTTATGAATGCCGTATGAACCTGTCTTCGGTGACAGTCCATCAGAACCACTATGAGGTCTACCTGTGTTGATTCTAAGCTTCCTGAAGCAACCGGAAGTGGTTAAAATCACCCTAAAAGTGTATACCCATACCCTGCCTGCAGTTTGATAGACATAGGGCATTCAACCCTGTGTAGATCAGTCAATTCTTAACGTAAAGACTTAAAACTCAGGATTATGTAAGTGGCTATGTCAATCAAGACATGTGTTTACTTATAGCTTCCTGTGCCAACCGGAAGTGCCATAATTGGTGTCTCAGGGGCTGTTTCGAGGGGTTAAAAAAAGTCAGTTCTCTCCAAGATTTCATATGTGTGACTAGGTAACTCTCCTGAACTGTAAATCAGTCATTTCTCCCAACAGATGTCAAAGAAAAGCTCTCTCACACACACACAGCAAGGATGGAGTGAAAAAGTGCGGTGCTTAAAGACACAGAGAGCAGGAAATGGCATTACCATAATCCCTAGGCCGTGCCGAGTTCAACGAGATATCCCGCTTGACCGTAGCTCGCTCGGTCTAGGCGCAGCGACCATTAGAAAAGTAGGCCCAAAATGAAGCCTGCACCACAACATCATTTGCTTTTGGGTGACAGCGGCGGAACTGTTAGGTTTAGAAGGACAATTCCACCACAGGAATGTTCCTAAGGTCCTCCCGATCTGTGCAAGCCTAACCTTGACCGTGTGGCATTAACCCTTAACAGTAAAACAGGTTTTTTGATCTCACAGATTACAATGACATCTCTCCCCATAGGAATACATTGCCTGCTCCCCTAAATTCAACCTGAAGCCTATGTGGGTTATGAATGCCGTATGAACCTGTCTTCGGTGACAGTCCATCAGAACCACTATGAGGTCTACCTGTGTTGATTCTAAGCTTCCTGGACCAACCGGAAGTGGTTAAAATCACCCTAAAAGTGTTTTGAAAAACATAACCTGTCATTATGAAAATCACTGTATTGAAACCTGTGTAGATCAGTCAATTCTTAACTTAAAGACTTAAAACTCAGGATTCTGTAAGTGGCTATGTCAATGAAGACATGTGTTTACTTATAGCTTCCTGTGCCAACCGGAAGTGCCATAATTGGTGTCTCAGGGGCTGTTTCGAGGGGTTAAAAAAAGTCAGTTCTCTCCAAGATTTCATATGTGTGACTAGGTAAATCTCCTGAACTGTAAATCAGTCATTTCTCCCAACAGATGTCAAAGAAAAGCTCTCTCACACACACACAGCAAGGATGGAGTGAAAAAGTGCGGTGCTTAAAGACACAGAGAGCAGGAAATGGCATTACCATAATCCCTAGGCCGTGCCGAGTTCAACGAGATATCCCGCTTGACCGTAGCTCGCTCGGTCTAGTCGCAGCGACCGTTAGAAAAGTAGGCCCAAAATGAAGCCTGCACCACAACATCATTTGCTTTTGGGTGACAGCGGCGGAACTGTTAGGTTTAGAAGGACAATTCCACCACAGGAATGTTCCTAAGGTCCTCCCGATCTGTGCAAGCCTAACCTTGACCGTGTGGCATTAACCCTTAACAGTAAAACAGGTTTTTTGATCTCACAGATTACAATGACATCTCTCCCCATAGGAATACATTGCCTGCTCCCCTAAATTCAACCTGAAGCCTATGTGGGTTATGAATGCCGTATGAACCTGTCTTCGGTGACAGTCCATCAGAACCACTATGAGGTCTACCTGTGTTGATTCTAAGCTTCCTGAAGCAACCGGAAGTGGTTAAAATCACCCTAAAAGTGTATACCCATACCCTGCCTGCAGTTTGATAGACATAGGGCATTCAACCCTGTGTAGATCAGTCAATTCTTAACGTAAAGACTTAAAACTCAGGATTCTGTAAGAGGCTACCTCAGTCAAGACATGTGTTTACCTATAGCTTCCTGTGCCAACCGGAAGTGCCTTTAATTGGGTCACACTGTCTGTTTCGAAGGGTTAAAAAAGTCACATCTCTCCAAAACTTCATATGTGTGACTAGGTAACCCTTCTGAACTGTAAATCAGTCATTTCTCCCAACAGATGTCAAAGAAAAGCTCCCTCACACACACACAGGAAGGATGGAGTGACAAAGTGCGGTGCTTAAATACACAGAGAGCAGGCAATGGCATTACCATAATCCCTAGGCCGTGCCGAGTTCAACGAGATATCCCGCTTGACCGTAGCTCGCTCGGTCTAGGCGCAGCGACCATTAGAAAAGTAGGCCCAAAATGAAGCCTGCACCACAACATCATTTGCTTTTGGGTGACAGCGGCGGAACTGTTAGGTTTAGAAGGACAATTCCACCACAGGAATGTTCCTAAGGTCCTCCCGATCCGTGCAAGCCTAACCTTGACCGTGTGGCATTAACCCTTAACAGTTAAAATAAGGTGTTTATATCAAACAGTTTGCATTGATTTCTCTCCCCATAGGAATACATTGCCTGCACCCCTAAATTCAACCTGAAGCCTATATGGGTTATGAATGCCGTATGAACCTGTCTTCTGTGACAGTCCATCAGGCCACTATGAGGTCTACCTGTGTTGATTCTAAGCTTCCTGGACCAACCGGAAGTGGTTAAAATCACCCTAAAAGTGTTTTGAAAAACATAACCTGTCATTATGAAAATCACTGTATTCAAACCTGTGTAGATCAGTCAATTCTTAACTTAAAGACTTAAAACTCAGGATTCTGTAAGTGGCTATGTCAATGAAGACATGTGTTTACTTATAGCTTCCTGTGCCAACCGGAAGTGCCATAATTGGTGTCTCAGGGGCTGTTTCGAGGGGTTAAAAAAGTCTGATCTCTCCAAGATTTCATATGTGTGACTAGGTAACCCTCCTGAACTGTAAATCAGTCATTTCTCCCAACAGATGTCAAAGAAAAGCTCTCTCACACACACAGCAAGGATGGAGTGAAAAAGTGCGGTGCTTAAAGACACAGAGAGCAGGAAATGGCATTACCATAATCCCTAGGCCGTGCCGAGTTCAACGAGATATCCCGCTTGACCGTAGCTCGCTCGGTCTAGGCGCAGCGACCATTAGAAAAGTAGGCCCAAAATGAAGCCTGCACCACAACATCATTTGCTTTTGGGTGACAGCGGCGGAACTGTTAGGTTTAGAAGGACAATTCCACCACAGGAATGTTCCTAAGGTCCTCCCGATCTGTGCAAGCCTAACCTTGACCGTGTGGCATTAACCCTTAACAGTAAAACAGGTTTTTTGATCTCACAGATTACAATGACATCTCTCCCCATAGGAATACATTGCCTGCTCCCCTAAATTCAACCTGAAGCCTATGTGGGTTATGAATGCCGTATGAACCTGTCTTCGGTGACAGTCCATCAGAACCACTATGAGGTCTACCTGTGTTGATTCTAAGCTTCCTGAAGCAACCGGAAGTGGTTAAAATCACCCTAAAAGTGTATACCCATACCCTGCCTGCAGTTTGATAGACATTGGGCATTCAACCCTGTGTAGATCAGTCAATTCTTAACGTAAAGACTTAAAACTCAGGATTATGTAAGTGGCTATGTCAATCAAGACATGTGTTTACTTATAGCTTCCTGTGCCAACCGGAAGTGCCATAATTGGTGTCTCAGGGGCTGTTTCGAGGGGTTAAAAAAAGTCAGTTCTCTCCAAGATTTCATATGTGTGACTAGGTAACTCTCCTGAACTGTAAATCAGTCATTTCTCCCAACAGATGTCAAAGAAAAGCTCTCTCACACACACACAGCAAGGATGGAGTGAAAAAGTGCGGTGCTTAAAGACACAGAGAGCAGGAAATGGCATTACCATAATCCCTAGGCCGTGCCGAGTTCAACGAGATATCCCGCTTGACCGTAGCTCGCTCGGTCTAGGCGCAGCGACCATTAGAAAAGTAGGCCCAAAATGAAGCCTGCACCACAACATCATTTGCTTTTGGGTGACAGCGGCGGAACTGTTAGGTTTAGAAGGACAATTCCACCACAGGAATGTTCCTAAGGTCCTCCCGATCTGTGCAAGCCTAACCTTGACCGTGTGGCATTAACCCTTAACAGTAAAACAGGTTTTTTGATCTCACAGATTACAATGACATCTCTCCCCATAGGAATACATTGCCTGCTCCCCTAAATTCAACCTGAAGCCTATGTGGGTTATGAATGCCGTATGAACCTGTCTTCGGTGACAGTCCATCAGAACCACTATGAGGTCTACCTGTGTTGATTCTAAGCTTCCTGAAGCAACCGGAAGTGGTTAAAATCACCCTAAAAGTGTATACCCATACCCTGCCTGCAGTTTGATAGACATAGGGCATTCAACCCTGTGTAGATCAGTCAATTCTTAACGTAAAGACTTAAAACTCAGGATTCTGTAAGAGGCTACCTCAGTCAAGACATGTGTTTACCTATAGCTTCCTGTGCCAACCGGAAGTGCCTTTAATTGGGTCACACTGTCTGTTTCGAAGGGTTAAAAAAGTCTGATCTCTCCAAGATTTCATATGTGTGACTAGGTAACCCTCCTGAACTGTAAATCAGTCATTTCTCCCAACAGATGTCAAAGAAAAGCTCTCTCACACACACACAGGAAGGATGGAGTGAAAAAGTGCGGTGCTTAAAGACACAGAGAGCAGGAAATGGCATTACCATAATCCCTAGGCCGTGCCGAGTTCAACGAGATATCCCGCTTGACCGTAGCTCGCTCGGTCTAGGCGCAGCGACCATTAGAAAAGTAGGCCCAAAATGAAGCCTGCACCACAACATCATTTGCTTTTGGGTGACAGCGGCGGAACTGTTAGGTTTAGAAGGACAATTCCACCACAGGAATGTTCCTAAGGTCCTCCCGATCTGTGCAAGCCTAACCTTGACCGTGTGGCATTAACCCTTAACAGTAAAACAGGTTTTTTGATCTCACAGATTACAATGACATCTCTCCCCATAGGAATACATTGCCTGCTCCCCTAAATTCAACCTGAAGCCTATGTGGGTTATGAATGCCGTATGAACCTGTCTTCGGTGACAGTCCATCAGAACCACTATGAGGTCTACCTGTGTTGATTCTAAGCTTCCTGAAGCAACCGGAAGTGGTTAAAATCACCCTAAAAGTGTATACCCATACCCTGCCTGCAGTTTGATAGACATAGGGCATTCAACCCTGTGTAGATCAGTCAATTCTTAACGTAAAGACTTAAAACTCAGGATTCTGTAAGAGGCTACCTCAGTCAAGACATGTGTTTACCTATAGCTTCCTGTGCCAACCGGAAGTGCCTTTAATTGGGTCACACTGTCTGTTTCGAAGGGTTAAAAAGGTCACATCTCTCCAAAACTTCATATGTGTGACTAGGTAACCCTTCTGAACTGTAAATCAGTCATTTCTCCCAACAGATGTCAAAGAAAAGCTCCCTCACACACACACAGGAAGGATGGAGTGACAAAGTGCGGTGCTTAACCTCTCTGATCTACCGATCCCGGATCCGGGTTTGAATTCAACAACATACGGTGTTCGCCACAAATAGTCATATTAAACATTCATGAAAATACAAGTGTCTCACATGCTTCAAAAGCCTAGAATCTTGCTAATCCAACTGCGTTGTCATATTTAAAAAATAATTTATTGCGAAATAATAAGCTGCGTTTATCTGAGCATAGACCCCCATATCAAACTACTTATTCAACCAGCACTTGCGTAACAAAGTCACAGATTGCATTGAAATAAATCGTTTACCTTTGAAGATCTTGCTCTGGTTGCAATCCCAAGGCTCATTGTTACACAATGAATGGTCGTTTGTTCGGTTAAATCCATGTTTTATAGCCTAACACGAAACATTTTGTGAACGCTTATCTCGTTGAATTTCCTGTCATACAATTTTCAAAGTAACGTCCAACGTAAAGAGACTCTCTTTTCCTCGTCTTTTCCCTCTCTTTCCAGTCATGTTTGGTTTACTTGCAATCAACTCTTTGTTTGGAAAGCAATCAACCCTGATGGGCCATTTTGCGGGCTCTATTGATATGGTAATACCGATTGGAAGACAACACGTGAGGAGCCCATTGGGCAGCAATTATATGACCACTGTCTTGTTGATTGACTCTATTTTAACCCAATGACCACTGATCTTCTTGAAATCTAGCTGGGTAGATAGCCAATGAGCAGATGTAACTGGAAATATCCCATGATTCATTGTTGTAAGACAAACCTATTCACTGGATGCTGGCGTAAAGACCGTTCTTTCGCCATTGCCAATTGAACCGTGAAGGAGTGACTCTAATTACGCACAGACGTTTTTCAGTAATTTGCTACTTCAACTGTTTATTTCGCGAATAAAATGGCAAATAAGTCTAAGAAAGCTACCTCTAAGACTAGATACACGAATGTAGAAATGATTTTGGAAGAGATTGACCGGGAAAGTGAGACAGATTTGGCAGAGATTGAAGACTCCATTAGCTCCCATAGTTTCGATTCTGAAACTGAGGCATATTTTTTGAACGGAGAGGACATCGTTTTGGACTGGTAAGTTGCTCTCATGCTAATGCCGTTGTTTGACTTTAATATAAAATATTATTAGTGATTGTTTTTACATTTTATTTGCAAAAATGGCTAAAGTACACGTTAGCTAGCCATTGTGAGTGAGGGCCTGTTTCTTTGAGAACGCATGGTCTACCTAAATAGCCTATTTTGGGGCTGGCCCATTTCACTTTGTCAATTGATGTGGAACAGCACTTTATATACATGTTTATTATAGCTGTTTTTACATTTTATTAGCAATATATAGCGATGTAATGAAATGGCTAAAGTACACGTTAGCTAGCCATTGTGAGTGAGGGCCTGTTTCTTTGAGAACGCATGGTCTACCTAAATAGCCTATTTTGGGGCTGGCCCATTTCACTTTGTCAATTGATGTGGAACAGCACTTTATATACATGTTTATTATAGCTGTTTTTACATTTTATTAGCAATATATAGCGATGTAATGAAATGGCTAAAGTGCACGTTAGCTTGTCATTGTGAGTGCCTGTTTCTTTGAGAACGCATGGTCTACCCAAATAGCCTATTTTGGGGCTGGCCCATTTCACTTTGTCAGTTGATGTGGAACAGCACTTTATATACATGTTTATTATAGCTGTTTTTACATTTTATTAGCAATATATAGCGATGTAATGAAATGGCTAAAGTGCACGTTAGCTTGTCATTGTGAGTGCCTGTTTCTTTGAGAACGCATGGTCTACCTAAATAGCCTATTTTGGGGCTGGCCCATTTCACTTTGTCAATTGATGTGGAACAGCACTTTATATACATGTTTATTATAGCTGTTTTTACATTTTATTAGCAATATATAGCGATGTAATGAAATGGCTAAAGTGCACGTTAGCTTGTCATTGTGAGTGCCTGTTTCTTTGAGAACGCATGGTCTACCCAAATAGCCTATTTTGGGGCTGGCCCATTTCACTTTGTCAGTTGATGTGGAACAGCACTTTATATACATGTTTATTATAGCTGTTTTTACATTTTATTAGCAATATATAGCGATGTAATGAAATGGCTAAAGTGCACGTTAGCTTGTCATTGTGAGTGCCTGTTTCTTTGAGAACGCATGGTCTACCCAAATAGCCTATTTTGAGGCAGGCCCACATCAATTGCCAAAGTGATATGGAACAGCACTTTATGTTCCCTGTCCTCAATATGCATGTTTATTATAGCTGTTGATACAGGGCTACTCCCTGTACTCTATATGTATGTTTATTATAGCTGTTGATACAGGGCTCATATGTGAAACTATTCTAACTGAACATTTTCTTTCACAGTGGCACTGACTCCGACTGGGAGCCCCCAGTGCCAAGGTGTCCATCCCCCTCTGAAGCTGGTTCATCCAGCTGTACCCCTGCTGTCTCTGGCTCCACACCTCCCGGGCCATCTAGAGGTGTGAAGAGGAAGAGGGGAAGTGTGCCACCCACTAACAGAGGGACAGAAGGGCGTTGGCACACCATCCTAGAAGATGATGTGGAGCCACCACAACCAACTTTCAGGCCGAAAAGGAAGCCAGGACCTCAGGTGAACCGCTCTACCACAGCATCGTCGAGGCCTGCAAGACGTACTTTCAGCCTGCCCAGAACGTGTCAATCGATGAGAGGATGGTAGCCTCAAAGGCAAGAATTGGCCTCAAACAATACATGAGAAACAAACCAACCAAGTGGGGTTACAAGCTGTTTGTTTTGGCTGATTCTGTATGTGCCTACACATGCAATTTCTTTGTCTACGAGGGGAAGAACAGTTTTGCTACCGGTAAGGGACTCAGCTATGACTCTGTAATGGAGTTATTGGATTTTCAACTGCTAGGGAAGGGCTACAAACTGTTTGTGGATAACTTCTACACAAGCCCTACCCTGTTTGCAGACCTAAGGAAGCTGGATGTATGGGCTTGTGGCACCATTCGTACCAACAGGGTGGGCTTTCCGAAGACTAAGGTGAACGACATGCCTAAGCGGGCTGAGCGGGGGAGCATGCGATGGATCCGTGAAGATGGCCTGCTTTTTGTAAAGTGGATGGATACCAGAGAGGTGGTGATGTGCTCCACTATCCACAAGTCCTTCAGTGGGGATCATGTTGTCAGGTGTGTGAAGGTCTGTCTGCAGTCTAGCTGAGCTATATCTTATATCTGGAGTATTTTTTCCTGTCTTATCCGGTGTCTTGTGTGAATTTAAGTCTGCTCTCTTTCTCTCCTTTCTCTCAGTGGACTTGAACCCCTGGGACCATGCTTCAGGACTACCTGACATGATGACTCCTTGCTGTCCCCCAGTCCACCTGGCCTTGCCGCTGTTCCAGTTTCAACTGTTCTGCCTGCGGCTATGGAACCCTAAACTGTACATTTTTTTCTCTTGGGGTGCTGTACTGTTGCACACTCTACAAACACTGTGATCTCCACCCGGCACAGCCAGAAGAGGACTGGCCACCCCTCATTGCCTTGTTTCTTCCTAGGTTTTTGCCTTTCTAGGTTGTTTTTCCTGTTTTTCCTATTTGATACAGGACTGAGGATGTGTAAAAGTGTGTAAATAGTTACCCATGTTACTTTGTAAATGTGTATATATATTTTTTTTTTCATAACATTTAAAAAAAAAAAAATGTTTACAAAAAAATTTCAAATTTTTTTTTGAAATTTTTTAAAAAAAAAATTTGAATTTTTTTTTCAGAAATTTTTAAAATTTCATAAATTTTTTAAATTTTTGTGGGGGGGGTGTGTTAGAATACCATTTTGGTATTTTGTATATAGTTATTGGTTTCAAAATGTGTACTTCACCAATTTGGCCACTTGGGTACATTTGGTCTACTTGTGTGGGACACCTGGGTGACTTTATAATAAATGTTATGTAGCACACTCATTTTGGAAGTTATCATTCTGAAATTTTGCACAAGTACTGTTGCCCTCTTAATTTTTTCAAGAAAATTGTCCCCATCATCTTATCTGAATTTTTGTTTTATCTTGTTCATTTGAAAGATGATGATACAAAAATAAATAGAAAAAACGCATGTTTTTTTCCATAGTTTTATCTAAACCAGATCTAGTGTGTGTTATTCTCCTACATTCAATTCACATTTACACAAACTTCAGAGTGTTTTCTTTCAAATGGTACCAAGAATATGCATATACTTGGTTCTGTGCCTGAGCTACAGGCTGTTAGATTTGGGTATGTCTTCAGGCGGAAATTGCACAAAGTAGGGGGGTAGTTCTAAGAGGTTAAATACACAGAGAGCAGGCAATGGCATTACCATAATCCCTAGGCCGTGCCGAGTTCAACGAGATATCCCGCTTGACCGTAGCTCGCTCGGTCTAGGCGCAGCGACCATTAGAAAAGTAGGCCCAAAATGAAGCCTGCACCACAACATCATTTGCTTTTGGGTGACAGCGGCGGAACTGTTAGGTTTAGAAGGACAATTCCACCACAGGAATGTTCCTAAGGTCCTCCCGATCCGTGCAAGCCTAACCTTGACCGTGTGGCATTAACCCTTAACAGTTAAAATAAGGTGTTTATATCAAACAGTTTGCATTGATTTCTCTCCCCATAGGAATACATTGCCTGCACCCCTAAATTCAACCTGAAGCCTATATGGGTTATGAATGCCGTATGAACCTGTCTTCTGTAACAGTCCATCAGGCCACTATGAGGTCTACCTGTGTTGATTCTAAGCTTCCTGGACCAACCGGAAGTGGTTAAAATCACCCTAAAAGTGTTTTGAAAAACATAACCTGTCATTATGAAAATCACTGTATTCAAACCTGTGTAGATCAGTCAATTCTTAACTTAAAGACTTAAAACTCAGGATTCTGTAAGTGGCTATGTCAATGAAGACATGTGTTTACTTATAGCTTCCTGTGCCAACCGGAAGTGCCATAATTGGTGTCTCAGGGGCTGTTTCGAGGGGTTAAAAAAGTCAGATCTCTCCAAGATTTCATATGTATGACTAGGTAACCCTCCTGAACTGTAAATCAGTCATTTCTCCCAACAGATGTCAAAGAAAAGCTCCCTCACACACACACAGGAAGGATGGAGTGACAAAGTGCGGTGCTTAAAGACACAGAGAGCAGGCCTTACCATAATCCCTAGGCCGTGCCGAGTTCAACGAGATATCCCGCTTGACCGTAGCTCGCTCGGTCTAGGCGCAGCGACCATTAGAAAAGTAGGCCCAAAATGAAGCCTGTCCAACAACGTCATTTGATTTTGGGTGACAGTGAGAGAACCGTTAGGGTGAGAAGCACAATTCGACCTCAGGTACGTTCCTGAGGTCCTCCCGATCCGTGCAAGCCTAACCTTGACCATGTGGCATTAACCCTTAACAGTTAAAATAAGGTGTTTATATCAAACAGTTTGCATTGATTTCTCTCCCCATAGGAATACATTGCCTGCACCCCTAAATTCAACCTGAAGCCTATATGGGTTATGAATGCCGTATGAACCTGTCTTCTGTAACAGTCCATCAGGCCACTATGAGGTCTACCTGTGTTGATTCTAAGCTTCCTGGACCAACCGGAAGTGGTTAAAATCACCCTAAAAGTGTTTTGAAAAACATAACCTGTCATTATGAAAATCACTGAATTCAAACCTGTGTAGATCAGTCAATTCTTAACTTAAAGACTTAAAACTCAGGATTCTGTAAGTGGCTATGTCAATGAAGACATGTGTTTACTTATAGCTTCCTGTGCCAACCGGAAGTGCCATAATTGGTGTCTCAGGGGCTGTTTCGAGGGGTTAAAAAAGTCTGATCTCTCCAAGATTTCATATGTGTGACTAGGTAACCCTCCTGAACTGTAAATCAGTCATTTCTCCCAACAGATGTCAAAGAAAAGCTCTCTCACACACACACAGCAAGGATGGAGTGAAAAAGTGCGGTGCTTAAAGACACAGAGAGCAGGAAACTGTTAGGTTTAGAAGGACAATTCCACCACAGGAATGTTCCTAAGGTCCTCCCGATCTGTGCAAGCCTAACCTTGACCGTGTGGCATTAACCCTTAACAGTAAAACAGGTTTTTTGATCTCACAGATTACAATGACATCTCTCCCCATAGGAATACATTGCCTGCTCCCCTAAATTCAACCTGAAGCCTATGTGGGTTATGAATGACGTATGAACCTGTCTTCGGTGACAGTCCATCAGAACCACTATGAGGTCTACCTGTGTTGATTCTAAGCTTCCTGAAGCAACCGGAAGTGGTTAAAATCACCCTAAAAGTGTATACCCATACCCTGCCTGCAGTTTGATAGACATAGGGCATTCAACCCTGTGTAGATCAGTCAATTCTTAACGTAAAGACTTAAAACTCAGGATTCTGTAAGTGGCTATGTCAATCAAGACATGTGTTTACTTATAGCTTCCTGTGCCAACCGGAAGTGCCATAATTGGTGTCTCAGGGGCTGTTTCGAGGGGTTAAAAAAAGTCAGTTCTCTCCAAGATTTCATATGTGTGACTAGGTAACTCTCCTGAACTGTAAATCAGTCATTTCTCCCAACAGATGTCAAAGAAAAGCTCTCTCACACACACACAGCAAGGATGGAGTGAAAAAGTGCGGTGCTTAAAGACACAGAGAGCAGGAAATGGCATTACCATAATCCCTAGGCCGTGCCGAGTTCAACGAGATATCCCGCTTGACCGTAGCTCGCTCGGTCTAGGCGCAGCGACCATTAGAAAAGTAGGCCCAAAATGAAGCCTGCACCACAACATCATTTGCTTTTGGGTGACAGCGGCGGAACTGTTAGGTTTAGAAGGACAATTCCACCACAGGAATGTTCCTAAGGTCCTCCCGATCTGTGCAAGCCTAACCTTGACCGTGTGGCATTAACCCTTAACAGTAAAACAGGTTTTTTGATCTCACAGATTACAATGACATCTCTCCCCATAGGAATACATTGCCTGCTCCCCTAAATTCAACCTGAAGCCTATGTGGGTTATGAATGCCGTATGAACCTGTCTTCGGTGACAGTCCATCAGAACCACTATGAGGTCTACCTGTGTTGATTCTAAGCTTCCTGAAGCAACCGGAAGTGGTTAAAATCACCCTAAAAGTGTATACCCATACCCTGCCTGCAGTTTGATAGACATAGGGCATTCAACCCTGTGTAGATCAGTCAATTCTTAACGTAAAGACTTAAAACTCAGGATTCTGTAAGAGGCTACCTCAGTCAAGACATGTGTTTACCTATAGCTTCCTGTGCCAACCGGAAGTGCCTTTAATTGGGTCACACTGTCTGTTTCGAAGGGTTAAAAAAGTCTGATCTCTCCAAGATTTCATATGTGTGACTAGGTAACCCTCCTGAACTGTAAATCAGTCATTTCTCCCAACAGATGTCAAAGAAAAGCTCTCTCACACACACACAGGAAGGATGGAGTGAAAAAGTGCGGTGCTTAAAGACACAGAGAGCAGGAAATGGCATTACCATAATCCCTAGGCCGTGCCGAGTTCAACGAGATATCCCGCTTGACCGTAGCTCGCTCGGTCTAGGCGCAGCGACCATTAGAAAAGTAGGCCCAAAATGAAGCCTGCACCACAACATCATTTGCTTTTGGGTGACAGCGGCGGAACTGTTAGGTTTAGAAGGACAATTCCACCACAGGAATGTTCCTAAGGTCCTCCCGATCTGTGCAAGCCTAACCTTGACCGTGTGGCATTAACCCTTAACAGTAAAACAGGTTTTTTGATCTCACAGATTACAATGACATCTCTCCCCATAGGAATACATTGCCTGCTCCCCTAAATTCAACCTGAAGCCTATGTGGGTTATGAATGCCGTATGAACCTGTCTTCGGTGACAGTCCATCAGAACCACTATGAGGTCTACCTGTGTTGATTCTAAGCTTCCTGAAGCAACCGGAAGTGGTTAAAATCACCCTAAAAGTGTATACCCATACCCTGCCTGCAGTTTGATAGACATAGGGCATTCAACCCTGTGTAGATCAGTCAATTCTTAACGTAAAGACTTAAAACTCAGGATTATGTAAGTGGCTATGTCAATCAAGACATGTGTTTACTTATAGCTTCCTGTGCCAACCGGAAGTGCCATAATTGGTGTCTCAGGGGCTGTTTCGAGGGGTTAAAAAAAGTCAGTTCTCTCCAAGATTTCATATGTGTGACTAGGTAACTCTCCTGAACTGTAAATCAGTCATTTCTCCCAACAGATGTCAAAGAAAAGCTCTCTCACACACACACAGCAAGGATGGAGTGAAAAAGTGTGGTGCTTAAAGACACAGAGAGCAGGAAATGGCATTACCATAATCCCTAGGCCGTGCCGAGTTCAACGAGATATCCCGCTTGACCGTAGCTCGCTCGGTCTAGGCGCAGCGACCATTAGAAAAGTAGGCCCAAAATGAAGCCTGCACCACAACATCATTTGCTTTTGGGTGACAGCGGCGGAACTGTTAGGTTTAGAAGGACAATTCCACCACAGGAATGTTCCTAAGGTCCTCCCGATCTGTGCAAGCCTAACCTTGACCGTGTGGCATTAACCCTTAACAGTAAAACAGGTTTTTTGATCTCACAGATTACAATGACATCTCTCCCCATAGGAATACATTGCCTGCTCCCCTAAATTCAACCTGAAGCCTATGTGGGTTATGAATGCCGTATGAACCTGTCTTCGGTGACAGTCCATCAAAACCACTATGAGGTCTACCTGTGTTGATTCTAAGCTTCCTGAAGCAACCGGAAGTGGTTAAAATCACCCTAAAAGTGTATACCCATACCCTGCCTGCAGTTTGATAGACATAGGGCATTCAACCCTGTGTAGATCAGTCAATTCTTAACGTAAAGACTTAAAACTCAGGATTCTGTAAGAGGCTACCTCAGTCAAGACATGTGTTTACCTATAGCTTCCTGTGCCAACCGGAAGTGCCTTTAATTGGGTCACACTGTCTGTTTCGAAGGGTTAAAAAAGTCTGATCTCTCCAAGATTTCATATGTGTGACTAGGTAACCCTCCTGAACTGTAAATCAGTCATTTCTCCCAACAGATGTCAAAGAAAAGCTCTCTCACACACACACAGGAAGGATGGAGTGAAAAAGTGCGGTGCTTAAAGACACAGAGAGCAGGAAATGGCATTACCATAATCCCTAGGCCGTGCCGAGTTCAACGAGATATCCCGCTTGACCGTAGCTCGCTCGGTCTAGGCGCAGCGACCATTAGAAAAGTAGGCCCAAAATGAAGCCTGCACCACAACATCATTTGCTTTTGGGTGACAGCGGCGGAACTGTTAGGTTTAGAAGGACAATTCCACCACAGGAATGTTCCTAAGGTCCTCCCGATCTGTGCAAGCCTAACCTTGACCGTGTGGCATTAACCCTTAACAGTAAAACAGGTTTTTTGATCTCACAGATTACAATGACATCTCTCCCCATAGGAATACATTGCCTGCTCCCCTAAATTCAACCTGAAGCCTATGTGGGTTATGAATGCCGTATGAACCTGTCTTCGGTGACAGTCCATCAGAACCACTATGAGGTCTACCTGTGTTGATTCTAAGCTTCCTGAAGCAACCGGAAGTGGTTAAAATCACCCTAAAAGTGTATACCCATACCCTGCCTGCAGTTTGATAGACATAGGGCATTCAACCCTGTGTAGATCAGTCAATTCTTAACGTAAAGACTTAAAACTCAGGATTATGTAAGTGGCTATGTCAATCAAGACATGTGTTTACTTATAGCTTCCTGTGCCAACCGGAAGTGCCATAATTGGTGTCTCAGGGGCTGTTTCGAGGGGTTAAAAAAAGTCAGTTCTCTCCAAGATTTCATATGTGTGACTAGGTAACTCTCCTGAACTGTAAATCAGTCATTTCTCCCAACAGATGTCAAAGAAAAGCTCTCTCACACACACACAGCAAGGATGGAGTGAAAAAGTGCGGTGCTTAAAGACACAGAGAGCAGGAAATGGCATTACCATAATCCCTAGGCCGTGCCGAGTTCAACGAGATATCCCGCTTGACCGTAGCTCGCTCGGTCTAGGCGCAGCGACCATTAGAAAAGTAGGCCCAAAATGAAGCCTGCACCACAACATCATTTGCTTTTGGGTGACAGCGGCGGAACTGTTAGGTTTAGAAGGACAATTCCACCACAGGAATGTTCCTAAGGTCCTCCCGATCTGTGCAAGCCTAACCTTGACCGTGTGGCATTAACCCTTAACAGTAAAACAGGTTTTTTGATCTCACAGATTACAATGACATCTCTCCCCATAGGAATACATTGCCTGCTCCCCTAAATTCAACCTGAAGCCTATGTGGGTTATGAATGCCGTATGAACCTGTCTTCGGTGACAGTCCATCAGAACCACTATGAGGTCTACCTGTGTTGATTCTAAGCTTCCTGGACCAACCGGAAGTGGTTAAAATCACCCTAAAAGTGTTTTGAAAAACATAACCTGTCATTATGAAAATCACTGTATTGAAACCTGTGTAGATCAGTCAATTCTTAACTTAAAGACTTAAAACTCAGGATTCTGTAAGTGGCTATGTCAATGAAGACATGTGTTTACTTATAGCTTCCTGTGCCAACCGGAAGTGCCATAATTGGTGTCTCAGGGGCTGTTTCGAGGGGTTAAAAAAAGTCAGTTCTCTCCAAGATTTCATATGTGTGACTAGGTAAATCTCCTGAACTGTAAATCAGTCATTTCTCCCAACAGATGTCAAAGAAAAGCTCTCTCACACACACACAGCAAGGATGGAGTGAAAAAGTGCGGTGCTTAAAGACACAGAGAGCAGGAAATGGCATTACCATAATCCCTAGGCCGTGCCGAGTTCAACGAGATATCCCGCTTGACCGTAGCTCGCTCGGTCTAGGCGCAGCGACCATTAGAAAAGTAGGCCCAAAATGAAGCCTGCACCACAACATCATTTGCTTTTGGGTGACAGCGGCGGAACTGTTAGGTTTAGAAGGACAATTCCACCACAGGAATGTTCCTAAGGTCCTCCCGATCTGTGCAAGCCTAACCTTGACCGTGTGGCATTAACCCTTAACAGTAAAACAGGTTTTTTGATCTCACAGATTACAATGACATCTCTCCCCATAGGAATACATTGCCTGCTCCCCTAAATTCAACCTGAAGCCTATGTGGGTTATGAATGCCGTATGAACCTGTCTTCGGTGACAGTCCATCAGAACCACTATGAGGTCTACCTGTGTTGATTCTAAGCTTCCTGAAGCAACCGGAAGTGGTTAAAATCACCCTAAAAGTGTATACCCATACCCTGCCTGCAGTTTGATAGACATAGGGCATTCAACCCTGTGTAGATCAGTCAATTCTTAACGTAAAGACTTAAAACTCAGGATTCTGTAAGAGGCTACCTCAGTCAAGACATGTGTTTACCTATAGCTTCCTGTGCCAACCGGAAGTGCCTTTAATTGGGTCACACTGTCTGTTTCGAAGGGTTAAAAAAGTCTGATCTCTCCAAGATTTCATATGTGTGACTAGGTAACCCTCCTGAACTGTAAATCAGTCATTTCTCCCAACAGATGTCAAAGAAAAGCTCTCTCACACACACACAGGAAGGATGGAGTGAAAAAGTGCGGTGCTTAAAGACACAGAGAGCAGGAAATGGCATTACCATAATCCCTAGGCCGTGCCGAGTTCAACGAGATATCCCGCTTGACCGTAGCTCGCTCGGTCTAGGCGCAGCGACCATTAGAAAAGTAGGCCCAAAATGAAGCCTGCACCACAACATCATTTGCTTTTGGGTGACAGCGGCGGAACTGTTAGGTTTAGAAGGACAATTCCACCACAGGAATGTTCCTAAGGTCCTCCCGATCTGTGCAAGCCTAACCTTGACCGTGTGGCATTAACCCTTAACAGTAAAACAGGTTTTTTGATCTCACAGATTACAATGACATCTCTCCCCATAGGAATACATTGCCTGCTCCCCTAAATTCAACCTGAAGCCTATGTGGGTTATGAATGCCGTATGAACCTGTCTTCGGTGACAGTCCATCAGAACCACTATGAGGTCTACCTGTGTTGATTCTAAGCTTCCTGAAGCAACCGGAAGTGGTTAAAATCACCCTAAAAGTGTATACCCATACCCTGCCTGCAGTTTGATAGACATAGGGCATTCAACCCTGTGTAGATCAGTCAATTCTTAACGTAAAGACTTAAAACTCAGGATTATGTAAGTGGCTATGTCAATCAAGACATGTGTTTACTTATAGCTTCCTGTGCCAACCGGAAGTGCCATAATTGGTGTCTCAGGGGCTGTTTCGAGGGGTTAAAAAAAGTCAGTTCTCTCCAAGATTTCATATGTGTGACTAGGTAACTCTCCTGAACTGTAAATCAGTCATTTCTCCCAACAGATGTCAAAGAAAAGCTCTCTCACACACACACAGCAAGGATGGAGTGAAAAAGTGCGGTGCTTAAAGACACAGAGAGCAGGAAATGGCATTACCATAATCCCTAGGCCGTGCCGAGTTCAACGAGATATCCCGCTTGACCGTAGCTCGCTCGGTCTAGGCGCAGCGACCATTAGAAAAGTAGGCCCAAAATGAAGCCTGCACCACAACATCATTTGCTTTTGGGTGACAGCGGCGGAACTGTTAGGTTTAGAAGGACAATTCCACCACAGGAATGTTCCTAAGGTCCTCCCGATCTGTGCAAGCCTAACCTTGACCGTGTGGCATTAACCCTTAACAGTAAAACAGGTTTTTTGATCTCACAGATTACAATGACATCTCTCCCCATAGGAATACATTGCCTGCTCCCCTAAATTCAACCTGAAGCCTATGTGGGTTATGAATGCCGTATGAACCTGTCTTCGGTGACAGTCCATCAGAACCACTATGAGGTCTACCTGTGTTGATTCTAAGCTTCCTGAAGCAACCGGAAGTGGTTAAAATCACCCTAAAAGTGTTTTGAAAAACATAACCTGTCATTGTGAAAATCACTGTATTCAAACCTGTGTAGATCAGTCAATTCTTAACTTAAAGACTTAAAACTCAGGATTATGTAAGTGGCTATGTCAATCAAGACATGTGTTTACTTATAGCTTCCTGTGCCAACCGGAAGTGCCATAATTGGTGTCTCAGGGGCTGTTTCGAGGGGTTAAAAAAAGTCAGTTCTCTCCAAGATTTCATATGTGTGACTAGGTAACTCTCCTGAACTGTAAATCAGTCATTTCTCCCAACAGATGTCAAAGAAAAGCTCTCTCACACACACACAGCAAGGATGGAGTGAAAAAGTGCGGTGCTTAAAGACACAGAGAGCAGGAAATGGCATTACCATAATCCCTAGGCCGTGCCGAGTTCAACGAGATATCCCGCTTGACCGTAGCTCGCTCGGTCTAGGCGCAGCGACCATTAGAAAAGTAGGCCCAAAATGAAGCCTGCACCACAACATCATTTGCTTTTGGGTGACAGCGGCGGAACTGTTAGGTTTAGAAGGACAATTCCACCACAGGAATGTTCCTAAGGTCCTCCCGATCTGTGCAAGCCTAACCTTGACCGTGTGGCATTAACCCTTAACAGTAAAACAGGTTTTTTGATCTCACAGATTACAATGACATCTCTCCCCATAGGAATACATTGCCTGCTCCCCTAAATTCAACCTGAAGCCTATGTGGGTTATGAATGCCGTATGAACCTGTCTTCGGTGACAGTCCATCAGAACCACTATGAGGTCTACCTGTGTTGATTCTAAGCTTCCTGGACCAACCGGAAGTGGTTAAAATCACCCTAAAAGTGTTTTGAAAAACATAACCTGTCATTATGAAAATCACTGTATTCAAACCTGTGTAGATCAGTCAATTCTTAACTTAAAGACTTAAAACTCAGGATTCTGTAAGTGGCTATGTCAATGAAGACATGTGTTTACTTATAGCTTCCTGTGCCAACCGGAAGTGCCATAATTGGTGTCTCAGGGGCTGTTTCGAGGGGTTAAAAAAAGTCAGTTCTCTCCAAGATTTCATATGTGTGACTAGGTAAATCTCCTGAACTGTAAATCAGTCATTTCTCCCAACAGATGTCAAAGAAAAGCTCTCTCTCACACACACAGCAAGGATGGAGTGAAAAAGTGCGGTGCTTAAAGACACAGAGAGCAGGAAATGGCATTACCATAATCCCTAGGCCGTGCCGAGTTCAACGAGATATCCCGCTTGACCGTAGCTCGCTCGGTCTAGGCGCAGCGACCATTAGAAAAGTAGGCCCAAAATGAAGCCTGCACCACAACATCATTTGCTTTTGGGTGACAGCGGCGGAACTGTTAGGTTTAGAAGGACAATTCCACCACAGGAATGTTCCTAAGGTCCTCCCGAACTGTGCAAGCCTAACCTTGACCGTGTGGCATTAACCCTTAACAGTAAAACAGGTTTTTTGATCTCACAGATTACAATGACATCTCTCCCCATAGGAATACATTGCCTGCTCCCCTAAATTCAACCTGAAGCCTATGTGGGTTATGAATGCCGTATGAACCTGTCTTCGGTGACAGTCCATCAGAACCACTATGAGGTCTACCTGTGTTGATTCTAAGCTTCCTGAAGCAACCGGAAGTGGTTAAAATCACCCTAAAAGTGTATACCCATACCCTGCCTGCAGTTTGATAGACATAGGGCATTCAACCCTGTGTAGATCAGTCAATTCTTAACGTAAAGACTTAAAACTCAGGATTCTGTAAGAGGCTACCTCAGTCAAGACATGTGTTTACCTATAGCTTCCTGTGCCAACCGGAAGTGCCTTTAATTGGGTCACACTGTCTGTTTCGAAGGGTTAAAAAAGTCTGATCTCTCCAAGATTTCATATGTGTGACTAGGTAACCCTCCTGAACTGTAAATCAGTCATTTCTCCCAACAGATGTCAAAGAAAAGCTCTCTCACACACACACAGGAAGGATGGAGTGAAAAAGTGCGGTGCTTAAAGACACAGAGAGCAGGAAATGGCATTACCATAATCCCTAGGCCGTGCCGAGTTCAACGAGATATCCCGCTTGACCGTAGCTCGCTCGGTCTAGGCGCAGCGACCATTAGAAAAGTAGGCCCAAAATGAAGCCTGCACCACAACATCATTTGCTTTTGGGTGACAGCGGCGGAACTGTTAGGTTTAGAAGGACAATTCCACCACAGGAATGTTCCTAAGGTCCTCCCGATCTGTGCAAGCCTAACCTTGACCGTGTGGCATTAACCCTTAACAGTAAAACAGGTTTTTTGATCTCACAGATTACAATGACATCTCTCCCCATAGGAATACATTGCCTGCTCCCCTAAATTCAACCTGAAGCCTATGTGGGTTATGAATGCCGTATGAACCTGTCTTCGGTGACAGTCCATCAGAACCACTATGAGGTCTACCTGTGTTGATTCTAAGCTTCCTGAAGCAACCGGAAGTGGTTAAAATCACCCTAAAAGTGTATACCCATACCCTGCCTGCAGTTTGATAGACATAGGGCATTCAACCCTGTGTAGATCAGTCAATTCTTAACGTAAAGACTTAAAACTCAGGATTATGTAAGTGGCTATGTCAATCAAGACATGTGTTTACTTATAGCTTCCTGTGCCAACCGGAAGTGCCATAATTGGTGTCTCAGGGGCTGTTTCGAGGGGTTAAAAAAAGTCAGTTCTCTCCAAGATTTCATATGTGTGACTAGGTAACTCTCCTGAACTGTAAATCAGTCATTTCTCCCAACAGATGTCAAAGAAAAGCTCTCTCACACACACACAGCAAGGATGGAGTGAAAAAGTGCGGTGCTTAAAGACACAGAGAGCAGGAAATGGCATTACCATAATCCCTAGGCCGTGCCGAGTTCAACGAGATATCCCGCTTGACCGTAGCTCGCTCGGTCTAGGCGCAGCGACCATTAGAAAAGTAGGCCCAAAATGAAGCCTGCACCACAACATCATTTGCTTTTGGGTGACAGCGGCGGAACTGTTAGGTTTAGAAGGACAATTCCACCACAGGAATGTTCCTAAGGTCCTCCCGATCTGTGCAAGCCTAACCTTGACCGTGTGGCATTAACCCTTAACAGTAAAACAGGTTTTTTGATCTCACAGATTACAATGACATCTCTCCCCATAGGAATACATTGCCTGCTCCCCTAAATTCAACCTGAAGCCTATGTGGGTTATGAATGCCGTATGAACCTGTCTTCGGTGACAGTCCATCAAAACCACTATGAGGTCTACCTGTGTTGATTCTAAGCTTCCTGAAGCAACCGGAAGTGGTTAAAATCACCCTAAAAGTGTATACCCATACCCTGCCTGCAGTTTGATAGACATAGGGCATTCAACCCTGTGTAGATCAGTCAATTCTTAACGTAAAGACTTAACTCAGGATTCTGTAAGAGGCTACCTCAGTCAAGACATGTGTTTACCTATAGCTTCCTGTGCCAACCGGAAGTGCCTTTAATTGGGTCACACTGTCTGTTTCGAAGGGTTAAAAAAGTCTGATCTCTCCAAGATTTCATATGTGTGACTAGGTAACCCTCCTGAACTGTAAATCAGTCATTTCTCCCAACAGATGTCAAAGAAAAGCTCTCTCACACACACACAGGAAGGATGGAGTGAAAAAGTGCGGTGCTTAAAGACACAGAGAGCAGGAAATGGCATTACCATAATCCCTAGGCCGTGCCGAGTTCAACGAGATATCCCGCTTGACCGTAGCTCGCTCGGTCTAGGCGCAGCGACCATTAGAAAAGTAGGCCCAAAATGAAGCCTGCACCACAACATCATTTGCTTTTGGGTGACAGCGGCGGAACTGTTAGGTTTAGAAGGACAATTCCACCACAGGAATGTTCCTAAGGTCCTCCCGATCTGTGCAAGCCTAACCTTGACCGTGTGGCATTAACCCTTAACAGTAAAACAGGTTTTTTGATCTCACAGATTACAATGACATCTCTCCCCATAGGAATACATTGCCTGCTCCCCTAAATTCAACCTGAAGCCTATGTGGGTTATGAATGCCGTATGAACCTGTCTTCGGTGACAGTCCATCAGAACCACTATGAGGTCTACCTGTGTTGATTCTAAGCTTCCTGAAGCAACCGGAAGTGGTTAAAATCACCCTAAAAGTGTATACCCATACCCTGCCTGCAGTTTGATAGACATAGGGCATTCAACCCTGTGTAGATCAGTCAATTCTTAACGTAAAGACTTAAAACTCAGGATTATGTAAGTGGCTATGTCAATCAAGACATGTGTTTACTTATAGCTTCCTGTGCCAACCGGAAGTGCCATAATTGGTGTCTCAGGGGCTGTTTCGAGGGGTTAAAAAAAGTCAGTTCTCTCCAAGATTTCATATGTGTGACTAGGTAACTCTCCTGAACTGTAAATCAGTCATTTCTCCCAACAGATGTCAAAGAAAAGCTCTCTCACACACACACAGCAAGGATGGAGTGAAAAAGTGCGGTGCTTAAAGACACAGAGAGCAGGAAATGGCATTACCATAATCCCTAGGCCGTGCCGAGTTCAACGAGATATCCCGCTTGACCGTAGCTCGCTCGGTCTAGGCGCAGCGACCATTAGAAAAGTAGGCCCAAAATGAAGCCTGCACCACAACATCATTTGCTTTTGGGTGACAGCGGCGGAACTGTTAGGTTTAGAAGGACAATTCCACCACAGGAATGTTCCTAAGGTCCTCCCGATCTGTGCAAGCCTAACCTTGACCGTGTGGCATTAACCCTTAACAGTAAAACAGGTTTTTTGATCTCACAGATTACAATGACATCTCTCCCCATAGGAATACATTGCCTGCTCCCCTAAATTCAACCTGAAGCCTATGTGGGTTATGAATGCCGTATGAACCTGTCTTCGGTGACAGTCCATCAGAACCACTATGAGGTCTACCTGTGTTGATTCTAAGCTTCCTGGACCAACCGGAAGTGGTTAAAATCACCCTAAAAGTGTTTTGAAAAACATAACCTGTCATTATGAAAATCACTGTATTGAAACCTGTGTAGATCAGTCAATTCTTAACTTAAAGACTTAAAACTCAGGATTCTGTAAGTGGCTATGTCAATGAAGACATGTGTTTACTTATAGCTTCCTGTGCCAACCGGAAGTGCCATAATTGGTGTCTCAGGGGCTGTTTCGAGGGGTTAAAAAAAGTCAGTTCTCTCCAAGATTTCATATGTGTGACTAGGTAAATCTCCTGAACTGTAAATCAGTCATTTCTCCCAACAGATGTCAAAGAAAAGCTCTCTCACACACACACAGCAAGGATGGAGTGAAAAAGTGCGGTGCTTAAAGACACAGAGAGCAGGAAATGGCATTACCATAATCCCTAGGCCGTGCCGAGTTCAACGAGATATCCCGCTTGACCGTAGCTCGCTCGGTCTAGGCGCAGCGACCATTAGAAAAGTAGGCCCAAAATGAAGCCTGCACCACAACATCATTTGCTTTTGGGTGACAGCGGCGGAACTGTTAGGTTTAGAAGGACAATTCCACCACAGGAATGTTCCTAAGGTCCTCCCGATCTGTGCAAGCCTAACCTTGACCGTGTGGCATTAACCCTTAACAGTAAAACAGGTTTTTTGATCTCACAGATTACAATGACATCTCTCCCCATAGGAATACATTGCCTGCTCCCCTAAATTCAACCTGAAGCCTATGTGGGTTATGAATGCCGTATGAACCTGTCTTCGGTGACAGTCCATCAGAACCACTATGAGGTCTACCTGTGTTGATTCTAAGCTTCCTGAAGCAACCGGAAGTGGTTAAAATCACCCTAAAAGTGTATACCCATACCCTGCCTGCAGTTTGATAGACATAGGGCATTCAACCCTGTGTAGATCAGTCAATTCTTAACGTAAAGACTTAAAACTCAGGATTCTGTAAGAGGCTACCTCAGTCAAGACATGTGTTTACCTATAGCTTCCTGTGCCAACCGGAAGTGCCTTTAATTGGGTCACACTGTCTGTTTCAAAGGGTTAAAAAAGTCTGATCTCTCCAAGATTTCATATGTGTGACTAGGTAACCCTCCTGAACTGTAAATCAGTCATTTCTCCCAACAGATGTCAAAGAAAAGCTCTCTCACACACACACAGGAAGGATGGAGTGAAAAAGTGCGGTGCTTAAAGACACAGAGAGCAGGAAATGGCATTACCATAATCCCTAGGCCGTGCCGAGTTCAACGAGATATCCCGCTTGACCGTAGCTCGCTCGGTCTAGTCGCAGCGACCGTTAGAAAAGTAGGCCCAAAATGAAGCCTGCACCACAACATCATTTGCTTTTGGGTGACAGCGGCGGAACTGTTAGGTTTAGAAGGACAATTCCACCACAGGAATGTTCCTAAGGTCCTCCCGATCTGTGCAAGCCTAACCTTGACCGTGTGGCATTAACCCTTAACAGTAAAACAGGTTTTTTGATCTCACAGATTACAATGACATCTCTCCCCATAGGAATACATTGCCTGCTCCCCTAAATTCAACCTGAAGCCTATGTGGGTTATGAATGCCGTATGAACCTGTCTTCGGTGACAGTCCATCAGAACCACTATGAGGTCTACCTGTGTTGATTCTAAGCTTCCTGAAGCAACCGGAAGTGGTTAAAATCACCCTAAAAGTGTATACCCATACCCTGCCTGCAGTTTGATAGACATAGGGCATTCAACCCTGTGTAGATCAGTCAATTCTTAACGTAAAGACTTAAAACTCAGGATTCTGTAAGAGGCTACCTCAGTCAAGACATGTGTTTACCTATAGCTTCCTGTGCCAACCGGAAGTGCCTTTAATTGGGTCACACTGTCTGTTTCGAAGGGTTAAAAAAGTCACATCTCTCCAAAACTTCATATGTGTGACTAGGTAACCCTTCTGAACTGTAAATCAGTCATTTCTCCCAACAGATGTCAAAGAAAAGCTCCCTCACACACACACAGGAAGGATGGAGTGACAAAGTGCGGTGCTTAAATACACAGAGAGCAGGCAATGGCATTACCATAATCCCTAGGCCGTGCCGAGTTCAACGAGATATCCCGCTTGACCGTAGCTCGCTCGGTCTAGGCGCAGCGACCATTAGAAAAGTAGGCCCAAAATGAAGCCTGCACCACAACATCATTTGCTTTTGGGTGACAGCGGCGGAACTGTTAGGTTTAGAAGGACAATTCCACCACAGGAATGTTCCTAAGGTCCTCCCGATCCGTGCAAGCCTAACCTTGACCGTGTGGCATTAACCCTTAACAGTTAAAATAAGGTGTTTATATCAAAAAGTTTGCATTGATTTCTCTCCCCATAGGAATACATTGCCTGCACCCCTAAATTCAACCTGAAGCCTATATGGGTTATGAATGCCGTATGAACCTGTCTTCTGTGACAGTCCATCAGGCCACTATGAGGTCTACCTGTGTTGATTCTAAGCTTCCTGGACCAACCGGAAGTGGTTAAAATCACCCTAAAAGTGTTTTGAAAAACATAACCTGTCATTATGAAAATCACTGTATTCAAACCTGTGTAGATCAGTCAATTCTTAACTTAAAGACTTAAAACTCAGGATTCTGTAAGTGGCTATGTCAATGAAGACATGTGTTTACTTATAGCTTCCTGTGCCAACCGGAAGTGCCATAATTGGTGTCTCAGGGGCTGTTTCGAGGGGTTAAAAAAGTCTGATCTCTCCAAGATTTCATATGTGTGACTAGGTAACCCTCCTGAACTGTAAATCAGTCATTTCTCCCAACAGATGTCAAAGAAAAGCTCTCTCACACACACAGCAAGGATGGAGTGAAAAAGTGCGGTGCTTAAAGACACAGAGAGCAGGAAATGGCATTACCATAATCCCTAGGCCGTGCCGAGTTCAACGAGATATCCCGCTTGACCGTAGCTCGCTCGGTCTAGGCGCAGCGACCATTAGAAAAGTAGGCCCAAAATGAAGCCTGCACCACAACATCATTTGCTTTTGGGTGACAGCGGCGGAACTGTTAGGTTTAGAAGGACAATTCCACCACAGGAATGTTCCTAAGGTCCTCCCGATCTGTGCAAGCCTAACCTTGACCGTGTGGCATTAACCCTTAACAGTAAAACAGGTTTTTTGATCTCACAGATTACAATGACATCTCTCCCCATAGGAATACATTGCCTGCTCCCCTAAATTCAACCTGAAGCCTATGTGGGTTATGAATGCCGTATGAACCTGTCTTCGGTGACAGTCCATCAGAACCACTATGAGGTCTACCTGTGTTGATTCTAAGCTTCCTGAAGCAACCGGAAGTGGTTAAAATCACCCTAAAAGTGTATACCCATACCCTGCCTGCAGTTTGATAGACATTGGGCATTCAACCCTGTGTAGATCAGTCAATTCTTAACGTAAAGACTTAAAACTCAGGATTATGTAAGTGGCTATGTCAATCAAGACATGTGTTTACTTATAGCTTCCTGTGCCAACCGGAAGTGCCATAATTGGTGTCTCAGGGGCTGTTTCGAGGGGTTAAAAAAAGTCAGTTCTCTCCAAGATTTCATATGTGTGACTAGGTAACTCTCCTGAACTGTAAATCAGTCATTTCTCCCAACAGATGTCAAAGAAAAGCTCTCTCACACACACACAGCAAGGATGGAGTGAAAAAGTGCGGTGCTTAAAGACACAGAGAGCAGGAAATGGCATTACCATAATCCCTAGGCCGTGCCGAGTTCAACGAGATATCCCGCTTGACCGTAGCTCGCTCGGTCTAGGCGCAGCGACCATTAGAAAAGTAGGCCCAAAATGAAGCCTGCACCACAACATCATTTGCTTTTGGGTGACAGCGGCGGAACTGTTAGGTTTAGAAGGACAATTCCACCACAGGAATGTTCCTAAGGTCCTCCCGATCTGTGCAAGCCTAACCTTGACCGTGTGGCATTAACCCTTAACAGTAAAACAGGTTTTTTGATCTCACAGATTACAATGACATCTCTCCCCATAGGAATACATTGCCTGCTCCCCTAAATTCAACCTGAAGCCTATGTGGGTTATGAATGCCGTATGAACCTGTCTTCGGTGACAGTCCATCAGAACCACTATGAGGTCTACCTGTGTTGATTCTAAGCTTCCTGGACCAACCGGAAGTGGTTAAAATCACCCTAAAAGTGTTTTGAAAAACATAACCTGTCATTATGAAAATCACTGTATTCAAACCTGTGTAGATCAGTCAATTCTTAACTTAAAGACTTAAAACTCAGGATTCTGTAAGTGGCTATGTCAATGAAGACATGTGTTTACTTATAGCTTCCTGTGCCAACCGGAAGTGCCATAATTGGTGTCTCAGGGGCTGTTTCGAGGGGTTAAAAAAAGTCAGTTCTCTCCAAGATTTCATATGTGTGACTAGGTAAATCTCCTGAACTGTAAATCAGTCATTTCTCCCAACAGATGTCAAAGAAAAGCTCTCTCTCACACACACAGCAAGGATGGAGTGAAAAAGTGCGGTGCTTAAAGACACAGAGAGCAGGAAATGGCATTACCATAATCCCTAGGCCGTGCCGAGTTCAACGAGATATCCCGCTTGACCGTAGCTCGCTCGGTCTAGGCGCAGCGACCATTAGAAAAGTAGGCCCAAAATGAAGCCTGCACCACAACATCATTTGCTTTTGGGTGACAGCGGCGGAACTGTTAGGTTTAGAAGGACAATTCCACCACAGGAATGTTCCTAAGGTCCTCCCGAACTGTGCAAGCCTAACCTTGACCGTGTGGCATTAACCCTTAACAGTAAAACAGGTTTTTTGATCTCACAGATTACAATGACATCTCTCCCCATAGGAATACATTGCCTGCTCCCCTAAATTCAACCTGAAGCCTATGTGGGTTATGAATGCCGTATGAACCTGTCTTCGGTGACAGTCCATCAGAACCACTATGAGGTCTACCTGTGTTGATTCTAAGCTTCCTGAAGCAACCGGAAGTGGTTAAAATCACCCTAAAAGTGTATACCCATACCCTGCCTGCAGTTTGATAGACATAGGGCATTCAACCCTGTGTAGATCAGTCAATTCTTAACGTAAAGACTTAAAACTCAGGATTCTGTAAGAGGCTACCTCAGTCAAGACATGTGTTTACCTATAGCTTCCTGTGCCAACCGGAAGTGCCTTTAATTGGGTCACACTGTCTGTTTCGAAGGGTTAAAAAAGTCTGATCTCTCCAAGATTTCATATGTGTGACTAGGTAACCCTCCTGAACTGTAAATCAGTCATTTCTCCCAACAGATGTCAAAGAAAAGCTCTCTCACACACACACAGGAAGGATGGAGTGAAAAAGTGCGGTGCTTAAAGACACAGAGAGCAGGAAATGGCATTACCATAATCCCTAGGCCGTGCCGAGTTCAACGAGATATCCCGCTTGACCGTAGCTCGCTCGGTCTAGGCGCAGCGACCATTAGAAAAGTAGGCCCAAAATGAAGCCTGCACCACAACATCATTTGCTTTTGGGTGACAGCGGCGGAACTGTTAGGTTTAGAAGGACAATTCCACCACAGGAATGTTCCTAAGGTCCTCCCGATCTGTGCAAGCCTAACCTTGACCGTGTGGCATTAACCCTTAACAGTAAAACAGGTTTTTTGATCTCACAGATTACAATGACATCTCTCCCCATAGGAATACATTGCCTGCTCCCCTAAATTCAACCTGAAGCCTATGTGGGTTATGAATGCCGTATGAACCTGTCTTCGGTGACAGTCCATCAGAACCACTATGAGGTCTACCTGTGTTGATTCTAAGCTTCCTGAAGCAACCGGAAGTGGTTAAAATCACCCTAAAAGTGTATACCCATACCCTGCCTGCAGTTTGATAGACATAGGGCATTCAACCCTGTGTAGATCAGTCAATTCTTAACGTAAAGACTTAAAACTCAGGATTATGTAAGTGGCTATGTCAATCAAGACATGTGTTTACTTATAGCTTCCTGTGCCAACCGGAAGTGCCATAATTGGTGTCTCAGGGGCTGTTTCGAGGGGTTAAAAAAAGTCAGTTCTCTCCAAGATTTCATATGTGTGACTAGGTAACTCTCCTGAACTGTAAATCAGTCATTTCTCCCAACAGATGTCAAAGAAAAGCTCTCTCACACACACACAGCAAGGATGGAGTGAAAAAGTGCGGTGCTTAAAGACACAGAGAGCAGGAAATGGCATTACCATAATCCCTAGGCCGTGCCGAGTTCAACGAGATATCCCGCTTGACCGTAGCTCGCTTGGTCTAGGCGCAGCGACCATTAGAAAAGTAGGCCCAAAATGAAGCCTGCACCACAACATCATTTGCTTTTGGGTGACAGCGGCGGAACTGTTAGGTTTAGAAGGACAATTCCACCACAGGAATGTTCCTAAGGTCCTCCCGATCTGTGCAAGCCTAACCTTGACCGTGTGGCATTAACCCTTAACAGTAAAACAGGTTTTTTGATCTCACAGATTACAATGACATCTCTCCCCATAGGAATACATTGCCTGCTCCCCTAAATTCAACCTGAAGCCTATGTGGGTTATGAATGCCGTATGAACCTGTCTTCGGTGACAGTCCATCAAAACCACTATGAGGTCTACCTGTGTTGATTCTAAGCTTCCTGAAGCAACCGGAAGTGGTTAAAATCACCCTAAAAGTGTATACCCATACCCTGCCTGCAGTTTGATAGACATAGGGCATTCAACCCTGTGTAGATCAGTCAATTCTTAACGTAAAGACTTAAAACTCAGGATTCTGTAAGAGGCTACCTCAGTCAAGACATGTGTTTACCTATAGCTTCCTGTGCCAACCGGAAGTGCCTTTAATTGGGTCACACTGTCTGTTTCGAAGGGTTAAAAAAGTCTGATCTCTCCAAGATTTCATATGTGTGACTAGGTAACCCTCCTGAACTGTAAATCAGTCATTTCTCCCAACAGATGTCAAAGAAAAGCTCTCTCACACACACACAGGAAGGATGGAGTGAAAAAGTGCGGTGCTTAAAGACACAGAGAGCAGGAAATGGCATTACCATAATCCCTAGGCCGTGCCGAGTTCAACGAGATATCCCGCTTGACCGTAGCTCGCTCGGTCTAGGCGCAGCGACCATTAGAAAAGTAGGCCCAAAATGAAGCCTGCACCACAACATCATTTACTTTTGGGTGACAGCGGCGGAACTGTTAGGTTTAGAAGGACAATTCCACCACAGGAATGTTCCTAAGGTCCTCCCGATCTGTGCAAGCCTAACCTTGACCGTGTGGCATTAACCCTTAACAGTAAAACAGGTTTTTTGATCTCACAGATTACAATGACATCTCTCCCCATAGGAATACATTGCCTGCTCCCCTAAATTCAACCTGAAGCCTATGTGGGTTATGAATGCCGTATGAACCTGTCTTCGGTGACAGTCCATCAGAACCACTATGAGGTCTACCTGTGTTGATTCTAAGCTTCCTGAAGCAACCGGAAGTGGTTAAAATCACCCTAAAAGTGTATACCCATACCCTGCCTGCAGTTTGATAGACATAGGGCATTCAACCCTGTGTAGATCAGTCAATTCTTAACGTAAAGACTTAAAACTCAGGATTATGTAAGTGGCTATGTCAATCAAGACATGTGTTTACTTATAGCTTCCTGTGCCAACCGGAAGTGCCATAATTGGTGTCTCAGGGGCTGTTTCGAGGGGTTAAAAAAAGTCAGTTCTCTCCAAGATTTCATATGTGTGACTAGGTAACTCTCCTGAACTGTAAATCAGTCATTTCTCCCAACAGATGTCAAAGAAAAGCTCTCTCACACACACACAGCAAGGATGGAGTGAAAAAGTGCGGTGCTTAAAGACACAGAGAGCAGGAAATGGCATTACCATAATCCCTAGGCCGTGCCGAGTTCAACGAGATATCCCGCTTGACCGTAGCTCGCTCGGTCTAGGCGCAGCGACCATTAGAAAAGTAGGCCCAAAATGAAGCCTGCACCACAACATCATTTGCTTTTGGGTGACAGCGGCGGAACTGTTAGGTTTAGAAGGACAATTCCACCACAGGAATGTTCCTAAGGTCCTCCCGATCTGTGCAAGCCTAACCTTGACCGTGTGGCATTAACCCTTAACAGTAAAACAGGTTTTTTGATCTCACAGATTACAATGACATCTCTCCCCATAGGAATACATTGCCTGCTCCCCTAAATTCAACCTGAAGCCTATGTGGGTTATGAATGCCGTATGAACCTGTCTTCGGTGACAGTCCATCAGAACCACTATGAGGTCTACCTGTGTTGATTCTAAGCTTCCTGAAGCAACCGGAAGTGGTTAAAATCACCCTAAAAGTGTATACCCATACCCTGCCTGCAGTTTGATAGACATAGGGCATTCAACCCTGTGTAGATCAGTCAATTCTTAACGTAAAGACTTAAAACTCAGGATTCTGTAAGAGGCTACCTCAGTCAAGACATGTGTTTACCTATAGCTTCCTGTGCCAACCGGAAGTGCCTTTAATTGGGTCACACTGTCTGTTTCAAAGGGTTAAAAAAGTCTGATCTCTCCAAGATTTCATATGTGTGACTAGGTAACCCTCCTGAACTGTAAATCAGTCATTTCTCCCAACAGATGTCAAAGAAAAGCTCTCTCACACACACACAGGAAGGATGGAGTGAAAAAGTGCGGTGCTTAAAGACACAGAGAGCAGGAAATGGCATTACCATAATCCCTAGGCCGTGCCGAGTTCAACGAGATATCCCGCTTGACCGTAGCTCGCTCGGTCTAGTCGCAGCGACCGTTAGAAAAGTAGGCCCAAAATGAAGCCTGCACCACAACATCATTTGCTTTTGGGTGACAGCGGCGGAACTGTTAGGTTTAGAAGGACAATTCCACCACAGGAATGTTCCTAAGGTCCTCCCGATCTGTGCAAGCCTAACCTTGACCGTGTGGCATTAACCCTTAACAGTAAAACAGGTTTTTTGATCTCACAGATTACAATGACATCTCTCCCCATAGGAATACATTGCCTGCTCCCCTAAATTCAACCTGAAGCCTATGTGGGTTATGAATGCCGTATGAACCTGTCTTCGGTGACAGTCCATCAGAACCACTATGAGGTCTACCTGTGTTGATTCTAAGCTTCCTGAAGCAACCGGAAGTGGTTAAAATCACCCTAAAAGTGTATACCCATACCCTGCCTGCAGTTTGATAGACATAGGGCATTCAACCCTGTGTAGATCAGTCAATTCTTAACGTAAAGACTTAAAACTCAGGATTCTGTAAGAGGCTACCTCAGTCAAGACATGTGTTTACCTATAGCTTCCTGTGCCAACCGGAAGTGCCTTTAATTGGGTCACACTGTCTGTTTCAAAGGGTTAAAAAAGTCTGATCTCTCCAAGATTTCATATGTGTGACTAGGTAACCCTCCTGAACTGTAAATCAGTCATTTCTCCCAACAGATGTCAAAGAAAAGCTCCCTCACACACACACAGGAAGGATGGAGTGACAAAGTGCGGTGCTTAAATACACAGAGAGCAGGCAATGGCATTACCATAATCCCTAGGCCGTGCCGAGTTCAACGAGATATCCCGCTTGACCGTAGCTCGCTCGGTCTAGGCGCAGCGACCATTAGAAAAGTAGGCCCAAAATGAAGCCTGCACCACAACATCATTTGCTTTTGGGTGACAGCGGCGGAACTGTTAGGTTTAGAAGGACAATTCCACCACAGGAATGTTCCTAAGGTCCTCCCGATCCGTGCAAGCCTAACCTTGACCGTGTGGCATTAACCCTTAACAGTTAAAATAAGGTGTTTATATCAAACAGTTTGCATTGATTTCTCTCCCCATAGGAATACATTGCCTGCACCCCTAAATTCAACCTGAAGCCTATATGGGTTATGAATGCCGTATGAACCTGTCTTCTGTGACAGTCCATCAGGCCACTATGAGGTCTACCTGTGTTGATTCTAAGCTTCCTGGACCAACCGGAAGTGGTTAAAATCACCCTAAAAGTGTTTTGAAAAACATAACCTGTCATTATGAAAATCACTGTATTCAAACCTGTGTAGATCAGTCAATTCTTAACTTAAAGACTTAAAACTCAGGATTCTGTAAGTGGCTATGTCAATGAAGACATGTGTTTACTTATAGCTTCCTGTGCCAACCGGAAGTGCCATAATTGGTGTCTCAGGGGCTGTTTCGAGGGGTTAAAAAAGTCTGATCTCTCCAAGATTTCATATGTGTGACTAGGTAACCCTCCTGAACTGTAAATCAGTCATTTCTCCCAACAGATGTCAAAGAAAAGCTCTCTCACACACACAGCAAGGATGGAGTGAAAAAGTGCGGTGCTTAAAGACACAGAGAGCAGGAAATGGCATTACCATAATCCCTAGGCCGTGCCGAGTTCAACGAGATATCCCGCTTGACCGTAGCTCGCTCGGTCTAGGCGCAGCGACCATTAGAAAAGTAGGCCCAAAATGAAGCCTGCACCACAACATCATTTGCTTTTGGGTGACAGCAGCGGAACTGTTAGGTTTAGAAGGACAATTCCACCACAGGAATGTTCCTAAGGTCCTCCCGATCTGTGCAAGCCTAACCTTGACCGTGTGGCATTAACCCTTAACAGTAAAACAGGTTTTTTGATCTCACAGATTACAATGACATCTCTCCCCATAGGAATACATTGCCTGCTCCCCTAAATTCAACCTGAAGCCTATGTGGGTTATGAATGCCGTATGAACCTGTCTTCGGTGACAGTCCATCAGAACCACTATGAGGTCTACCTGTGTTGATTCTAAGCTTCCTGAAGCAACCGGAAGTGGTTAAAATCACCCTAAAAGTGTATACCCATACCCTGCCTGCAGTTTGATAGACATTGGGCATTCAACCCTGTGTAGATCAGTCAATTCTTAACGTAAAGACTTAAAACTCAGGATTATGTAAGTGGCTATGTCAATCAAGACATGTGTTTACTTATAGCTTCCTGTGCCAACCGGAAGTGCCATAATTGGTGTCTCAGGGGCTGTTTCGAGGGGTTAAAAAAAGTCAGTTCTCTCCAAGATTTCATATGTGTGACTAGGTAACTCTCCTGAACTGTAAATCAGTCATTTCTCCCAACAGATGTCAAAGAAAAGCTCTCTCACACACACACAGCAAGGATGGAGTGAAAAAGTGCGGTGCTTAAAGACACAGAGAGCAGGAAATGGCATTACCATAATCCCTAGGCCGTGCCGAGTTCAACGAGATATCCCGCTTGACCGTAGCTCGCTCGGTCTAGGCGCAGCGACCATTAGAAAAGTAGGCCCAAAATGAAGCCTGCACCACAACATCATTTGCTTTTGGGTGACAGCGGCGGAACTGTTAGGTTTAGAAGGACAATTCCACCACAGGAATGTTCCTAAGGTCCTCCCGATCTGTGCAAGCCTAACCTTGACCGTGTGGCATTAACCCTTAACAGTAAAACAGGTTTTTTGATCTCACAGATTACAATGACATCTCTCCCCATAGGAATACATTGCCTGCTCCCCTAAATTCAACCTGAAGCCTATGTGGGTTATGAATGCCGTATGAACCTGTCTTCGGTGACAGTCCATCAGAACCACTATGAGGTCTACCTGTGTTGATTCTAAGCTTCCTGGACCAACCGGAAGTGGTTAAAATCACCCTAAAAGTGTTTTGAAAAACATAACCTGTCATTATGAAAATCACTGTATTGAAACCTGTGTAGATCAGTCAATTCTTAACTTAAAGACTTAAAACTCAGGATTCTGTAAGTGGCTATGTCAATGAAGACATGTGTTTACTTATAGCTTCCTGTGCCAACCGGAAGTGCCATAATTGGTGTCTCAGGGGCTGTTTCGAGGGGTTAAAAAAAGTCAGTTCTCTCCAAGATTTCATATGTGTGACTAGGTAAATCTCCTGAACTGTAAATCAGTCATTTCTCCCAACAGATGTCAAAGAAAAGCTCTCTCACACACACACAGCAAGGATGGAGTGAAAAAGTGCGGTGCTTAAAGACACAGAGAGCAGGAAATGGCATTACCATAATCCCTAGGCCGTGCCGAGTTCAACGAGATATCCCGCTTGACCGTAGCTCGCTCGGTCTAGGCGCAGCGACCATTAGAAAAGTAGGCCCAAAATGAAGCCTGCACCACAACATCATTTGCTTTTGGGTGACAGCGGCGGAACTGTTAGGTTTAGAAGGACAATTCCACCACAGGAATGTTCCTAAGGTCCTCCCGATCTGTGCAAGCCTAACCTTGACCGTGTGGCATTAACCCTTAACAGTAAAACAGGTTTTTTGATCTCACAGATTACAATGACATCTCTCCCCATAGGAATACATTGCCTGCTCCCCTAAATCCAACCTGAAGCCTATGTGGGTTATGAATGCCGTATGAACCTGTCTTCGGTGACAGTCCATCAGAACCACTATGAGGTCTACCTGTGTTGATTCTAAGCTTCCTGAAGCAACCGGAAGTGGTTAAAATCACCCTAAAAGTGTATACCCATACCCTGCCTGCAGTTTGATAGACATAGGGCATTCAACCCTGTGTAGATCAGTCAATTCTTAACGTAAAGACTTAAAACTCAGGATTCTGTAAGAGGCTACCTCAGTCAAGACATGTGTTTACCTATAGCTTCCTGTGCCAACCGGAAGTGCCTTTAATTGGGTCACACTGTCTGTTTCGAAGGGTTAAAAAAGTCTGATCTCTCCAAGATTTCATATGTGTGACTAGGTAACCCTCCTGAACTGTAAATCAGTCATTTCTCCCAACAGATGTCAAAGAAAAGCTCTCTCACACACACACAGGAAGGATGGAGTGAAAAAGTGCGGTGCTTAAAGACACAGAGAGCAGGAAATGGCATTACCATAATCCCTAGGCCGTGCCGAGTTCAACGAGATATCCCGCTTGACCGTAGCTCGCTCGGTCTAGGCGCAGCGACCATTAGAAAAGTAGGCCCAAAATGAAGCCTGCACCACAACATCATTTGCTTTTGGGTGACAGCGGCGGAACTGTTAGGTTTAGAAGGACAATTCCACCACAGGAATGTTCCTAAGGTCCTCCCGATCTGTGCAAGCCTAACCTTGACCGTGTGGCATTAACCCTTAACAGTAAAACAGGTTTTTTGATCTCACAGATTACAATGACATCTCTCCCCATAGGAATACATTGCCTGCTCCCCTAAATTCAACCTGAAGCCTATGTGGGTTATGAATGCCGTATGAACCTGTCTTCGGTGACAGTCCATCAGAACCACTATGAGGTCTACCTGTGTTGATTCTAAGCTTCCTGAAGCAACCGGAAGTGGTTAAAATCACCCTAAAAGTGTATACCCATACCCTGCCTGCAGTTTGATAGACATAGGGCATTCAACCCTGTGTAGATCAGTCAATTCTTAACGTAAAGACTTAAAACTCAGGATTATGTAAGTGGCTATGTCAATCAAGACATGTGTTTACTTATAGCTTCCTGTGCCAACCGGAAGTGCCATAATTGGTGTCTCAGGGGCTGTTTCGAGGGGTTAAAAAAAGTCAGTTCTCTCCAAGATTTCATATGTGTGACTAGGTAACTCTCCTGAACTGTAAATCAGTCATTTCTCCCAACAGATGTCAAAGAAAAGCTCTCTCACACACACACAGCAAGGATGGAGTGAAAAAGTGCGGTGCTTAAAGACACAGAGAGCAGGAAATGGCATTACCATAATCCCTAGGCCGTGCCGAGTTCAACGAGATATCCCGCTTGACCGTAGCTCGCTCGGTCTAGGCGCAGCGACCATTAGAAAAGTAGGCCCAAAATGAAGCCTGCACCACAACATCATTTGCTTTTGGGTGACAGCGACGGAACTGTTAGGTTTAGAAGGACAATTCCACCACAGGAATGTTCCTAAGGTCCTCCCGATCTGTGCAAGCCTAACCTTGACCGTGTGGCATTAACCCTTAACAGTAAAACAGGTTTTTTGATCTCACAGATTACAATGACATCTCTCCCCATAGGAATACATTGCCTGCTCCCCTAAATCCAACCTGAAGCCTATGTGGGTTATGAATGCCGTATGAACCTGTCTTCGGTGACAGTCCATCAGAACCACTATGAGGTCTACCTGTGTTGATTCTAAGCTTCCTGAAGCAACCGGAAGTGGTTAAAATCACCCTAAAAGTGTATACCCATACCCTGCCTGCAGTTTGATAGACATAGGGCATTCAACCCTGTGTAGATCAGTCAATTCTTAACGTAAAGACTTAAAACTCAGGATTCTGTAAGAGGCTACCTCAGTCAAGACATGTGTTTACCTATAGCTTCCTGTGCCAACCGGAAGTGCCTTTAATTGGGTCACACTGTCTGTTTCGAAGGGTTAAAAAAGTCTGATCTCTCCAAGATTTCATATGTGTGACTAGGTAACCCTCCTGAACTGTAAATCAGTCATTTCTCCCAACAGATGTCAAAGAAAAGCTCTCTCACACACACACAGGAAGGATGGAGTGAAAAAGTGCGGTGCTTAAAGACACAGAGAGCAGGAAATGGCATTACCATAATCCCTAGGCCGTGCCGAGTTCAACGAGATATCCCGCTTGACCGTAGCTCGCTCGGTCTAGGCGCAGCGACCATTAGAAAAGTAGGCCCAAAATGAAGCCTGCACCACAACATCATTTGCTTTTGGGTGACAGCGGCGGAACTGTTAGGTTTAGAAGGACAATTCCACCACAGGAATGTTCCTAAGGTCCTCCCGATCTGTGCAAGCCTAACCTTGACCGTGTGGCATTAACCCTTAACAGTAAAACAGGTTTTTTGATCTCACAGATTACAATGACATCTCTCCCCATAGGAATACATTGCCTGCTCCCCTAAATTCAACCTGAAGCCTATGTGGGTTATGAATGCCGTATGAACCTGTCTTCGGTGACAGTCCATCAGAACCACTATGAGGTCTACCTGTGTTGATTCTAAGCTTCCTGAAGCAACCGGAAGTGGTTAAAATCACCCTAAAAGTGTATACCCATACCCTGCCTGCAGTTTGATAGACATAGGGCATTCAACCCTGTGTAGATCAGTCAATTCTTAACGTAAAGACTTAAAACTCAGGATTATGTAAGTGGCTATGTCAATCAAGACATGTGTTTACTTATAGCTTCCTGTGCCAACCGGAAGTGCCATAATTGGTGTCTCAGGGGCTGTTTCGAGGGGTTAAAAAAAGTCAGTTCTCTCCAAGATTTCATATGTGTGACTAGGTAACTCTCCTGAACTGTAAATCAGTCATTTCTCCCAACAGATGTCAAAGAAAAGCTCTCTCACACACACACAGCAAGGATGGAGTGAAAAAGTGCGGTGCTTAAAGACACAGAGAGCAGGAAATGGCATTACCATAATCCCTAGGCCGTGCCGAGTTCAACGAGATATCCCGCTTGACCGTAGCTCGCTCGGTCTAGGCGCAGCGACCATTAGAAAAGTAGGCCCAAAATGAAGCCTGCACCACAACATCATTTGCTTTTGGGTGACAGCGGCGGAACTGTTAGGTTTAGAAGGACAATTCCACCACAGGAATGTTCCTAAGGTCCTCCCGATCTGTGCAAGCCTAACCTTGACCGTGTGGCATTAACCCTTAACAGTAAAACAGGTTTTTTGATCTCACAGATTACAATGACATCTCTCCCCATAGGAATACATTGCCTGCTCCCCTAAATTCAACCTGAAGCCTATGTGGGTTATGAATGCCGTATGAACCTGTCTTCGGTGACAGTCCATCAGAACCACTATGAGGTCTACCTGTGTTGATTCTAAGCTTCCTGAAGCAACCGGAAGTGGTTAAAATCACCCTAAAAGTGTATACCCATACCCTGCCTGCAGTTTGATAGACATAGGGCATTCAACCCTGTGTAGATCAGTCAATTCTTAACGTAAAGACTTAAAACTCAGGATTATGTAAGTGGCTATGTCAATCAAGACATGTGTTTACTTATAGCTTCCTGTGCCAACCGGAAGTGCCATAATTGGTGTCTCAGGGGCTGTTTCGAGGGGTTAAAAAAAGTCAGTTCTCTCCAAGATTTCATATGTGTGACTAGGTAACTCTCCTGAACTGTAAATCAGTCATTTCTCCCAACAGATGTCAAAGAAAAGCTCTCTCACACACACACAGCAAGGATGGAGTGAAAAAGTGCGGTGCTTAAAGACACAGAGAGCAGGAAATGGCATTACCATAATCCCTAGGCCGTGCCGAGTTCAACGAGATATCCCGCTTGACCGTAGCTCGCTCGGTCTAGGCGCAGCGACCATTAGAAAAGTAGGCCCAAAATGAAGCCTGCACCACAACATCATTTGCTTTTGGGTGACAGCGGCGGAACTGTTAGGTTTAGAAGGACAATTCCACCACAGGAATGTTCCTAAGGTCCTCCCGATCTGTGCAAGCCTAACCTTGACCGTGTGGCATTAACCCTTAACAGTAAAACAGGTTTTTTGATCTCACAGATTACAATGACATCTCTCCCCATAGGAATACATTGCCTGCTCCCCTAAATTCAACCTGAAGCCTATGTGGGTTATGAATGCCGTATGAACCTGTCTTCGGTGACAGTCCATCAGAACCACTATGAGGTCTACCTGTGTTGATTCTAAGCTTCCTGGACCAACCGGAAGTGGTTAAAATCACCCTAAAAGTGTTTTGAAAAACATAACCTGTCATTATGAAAATCACTGTATTGAAACCTGTGTAGATCAGTCAATTCTTAACTTAAAGACTTAAAACTCAGGATTCTGTAAGTGGCTATGTCAATGAAGACATGTGTTTACTTATAGCTTCCTGTGCCAACCGGAAGTGCCATAATTGGTGTCTCAGGGGCTGTTTCGAGGGGTTAAAAAAAGTCAGTTCTCTCCAAGATTTCATATGTGTGACTAGGTAAATCTCCTGAACTGTAAATCAGTCATTTCTCCCAACAGATGTCAAAGAAAAGCTCTCTCACACACACACAGCAAGGATGGAGTGAAAAAGTGCGGTGCTTAAAGACACAGAGAGCAGGAAATGGCATTACCATAATCCCTAGGCCGTGCCGAGTTCAACGAGATATCCCGCTTGACCGTAGCTCGCTCGGTCTAGGCGCAGCGACCATTAGAAAAGTAGGCCCAAAATGAAGCCTGCACCACAACATCATTTGCTTTTGGGTGACAGCGGCGGAACTGTTAGGTTTAGAAGGACAATTCCACCACAGGAATGTTCCTAAGGTCCTCCCGATCTGTGCAAGCCTAACCTTGACCGTGTGGCATTAACCCTTAACAGTAAAACAGGTTTTTTGATCTCACAGATTACAATGACATCTCTCCCCATAGGAATACATTGCCTGCTCCCCTAAATTCAACCTGAAGCCTATGTGGGTTATGAATGCCGTATGAACCTGTCTTCGGTGACAGTCCATCAGAACCACTATGAGGTCTACCTGTGTTGATTCTAAGCTTCCTGAAGCAACCGGAAGTGGTTAAAATCACCCTAAAAGTGTATACCCATACCCTGCCTGCAGTTTGATAGACATAGGGCATTCAACCCTGTGTAGATCAGTCAATTCTTAACGTAAAGACTTAAAACTCAGGATTATGTAAGTGGCTATGTCAATCAAGACATGTGTTTACTTATAGCTTCCTGTGCCAACCGGAAGTGCCATAATTGGTATCTCAGGGGCAGTTTCGAGGGGTTAAAAAAAGTCAGTTCTCTCCAAGATTTCATATGTGTGACTAGGTAACTCTCCTGAACTGTAAATCAGTCATTTCTCCCAACAGATGTCAAAGAAAAGCTCTCTCACACACACACAGCAAGGATGGAGTGAAAAAGTGCGGTGCTTAAAGACACAGAGAGCAGGAAATGGCATTACCATAATCCCTAGGCCGTGCCGAGTTCAACGAGATATCCCGCTTGACCGTAGCTCGCTCGGTCTAGGCGCAGCGACCATTAGAAAAGTAGGCCCAAAATGAAGCCTGCACCACAACATCATTTGCTTTTGGGTGACAGCGGCGGAACTGTTAGGTTTAGAAGGACAATTCCACCACAGGAATGTTCCTAAGGTCCTCCCGATCTGTGCAAGCCTAACCTTGACCGTGTGGCATTAACCCTTAACAGTAAAACAGGTTTTTTGATCTCACAGATTACAATGACATCTCTCCCCATAGGAATACATTGCCTGCTCCCCTAAATTCAACCTGAAGCCTATGTGGGTTATGAATGCCGTATGAACCTGTCTTCGGTGACAGTCCATCAGAACCACTATGAGGTCTACCTGTGTTGATTCTAAGCTTCCTGGACCAACCGGAAGTGGTTAAAATCACCCTAAAAGTGTTTTGAAAAACATAACCTGTCATTATGAAAATCACTGTATTGAAACCTGTGTAGATCAGTCAATTCTTAACTTAAAGACTTAAAACTCAGGATTCTGTAAGTGGCTATGTCAATGAAGACATGTGTTTACTTATAGCTTCCTGTGCCAACCGGAAGTGCCATAATTGGTGTCTCAGGGGCTGTTTCGAGGGGTTAAAAAAAGTCAGTTCTCTCCAAGATTTCATATGTGTGACTAGGTAAATCTCCTGAACTGTAAATCAGTCATTTCTCCCAACAGATGTCAAAGAAAAGCTCTCTCACACACACACAGCAAGGATGGAGTGAAAAAGTGCGGTGCTTAAAGACACAGAGAGCAGGAAATGGCATTACCATAATCCCTAGGCCGTGCCGAGTTCAACGAGATATCCCGCTTGACCGTAGCTCGCTCGGTCTAGGCGCAGCGACCATTAGAAAAGCAGGCCCAAAATGAAGCCTGCACCACAACATCATTTGCTTTTGGGTGACAGCGGCGGAACTGTTAGGTTTAGAAGGACAATTCCACCACAGGAATGTTCCTAAGGTCCTCCCGATCTGTGCAAGCCTAACCTTGACCGTGTGGCATTAACCCTTAACAGTAAAACAGGTTTTTTGATCTCACAGATTACAATGACATCTCTCCCCATAGGAATACATTGCCTGCTCCCCTAAATTCAACCTGAAGCCTATGTGGGTTATGAATGCCGTATGAACCTGTCTTCGGTGACAGTCCATCAGAACCACTATGAGGTCTACCTGTGTTGATTCTAAGCTTCCTGAAGCAACCGGAAGTGGTTAAAATCACCCTAAAAGTGTATACCCATACCCTGCCTGCAGTTTGATAGACATAGGGCATTCAACCCTGTGTAGATCAGTCAATTCTTAACGTAAAGACTTAAAACTCAGGATTCTGTAAGAGGCTACCTCAGTCAAGACATGTGTTTACCTATAGCTTCCTGTGCCAACCGGAAGTGCCTTTAATTGGGTCACACTGTCTGTTTCAAAGGGTTAAAAAAGTCTGATCTCTCCAAGATTTCATATGTGTGACTAGGTAACCCTCCTGAACTGTAAATCAGTCATTTCTCCCAACAGATGTCAAAGAAAAGCTCTCTCACACACACACAGGAAGGATGGAGTGAAAAAGTGCGGTGCTTAAAGACACAGAGAGCAGGAAATGGCATTACCATAATCCCTAGGCCGTGCCGAGTTCAACGAGATATCCCGCTTGACCGTAGCTCGCTCGGTCTAGGCGCAGCGACCATTAGAAAAGTAGGCCCAAAATGAAGCCTGCACCACAACATCATTTGCTTTTGGGTGACAGCGGCGGAACTGTTAGGTTTAGAAGGACAATTCCACCACAGGAATGTTCCCAAGGTCCTCCCGATCTGTGCAAGCCTAACCTTGACCGTGTGGCATTAACCCTTAACAGTAAAACAGGTTTTTTGATCTCACAGATTACAATGACATCTCTCCCCATAGGAATACATTGCCTGCTCCCCTAAATTCAACCTGAAGCCTATGTGGGTTATGAATGCCGTATGAACCTGTCTTCGGTGACAGTCCATCAGAACCACTATGAGGTCTACCTGTGTTGATTCTAAGCTTCCTGGACCAACCGGAAGTGGTTAAAATCACCCTAAAAGTGTTTTGAAAAACATAACCTGTCATTATGAAAATCACTGTATTGAAACCTGTGTAGATCAGTCAATTCTTAACTTAAAGACTTAAAACTCAGGATTCTGTAAGTGGCTATGTCAATGAAGACATGTGTTTACTTATAGCTTCCTGTGCCAACCGGAAGTGCCATAATTGGTGTCTCAGGGGCTGTTTCGAGGGGTTAAAAAAAGTCAGTTCTCTCCAAGATTTCATATGTGTGACTAGGTAAATCTCCTGAACTGTAAATCAGTCATTTCTCCCAACAGATGTCAAAGAAAAGCTCTCTCACACACACACAGCAAGGATGGAGTGAAAAAGTGCGGTGCTTAAAGACACAGAGAGCAGGAAATGGCATTACCATAATCCCTAGGCCGTGCCGAGTTCAACGAGATATCCCGCTTGACCGTAGCTCGCTCGGTCTAGGCGCAGCGACCATTAGAAAAGCAGGCCCAAAATGAAGCCTGCACCACAACATCATTTGCTTTTGGGTGACAGCGGCGGAACTGTTAGGTTTAGAAGGACAATTCCACCACAGGAATGTTCCTAAGGTCCTCCCGATCTGTGCAAGCCTAACCTTGACCGTGTGGCATTAACCCTTAACAGTAAAACAGGTTTTTTGATCTCACAGATTACAATGACATCTCTCCCCATAGGAATACATTGCCTGCTCCCCTAAATTCAACCTGAAGCCTATGTGGGTTATGAATGCCGTATGAACCTGTCTTCGGTGACAGTCCATCAGAACCACTATGAGGTCTACCTGTGTTGATTCTAAGCTTCCTGAAGCAACCGGAAGTGGTTAAAATCACCCTAAAAGTGTATACCCATACCCTGCCTGCAGTTTGATAGACATAGGGCATTCAACCCTGTGTAGATCAGTCAATTCTTAACGTAAAGACTTAAAACTCAGGATTCTGTAAGAGGCTACCTCAGTCAAGACATGTGTTTACCTATAGCTTCCTGTGCCAACCGGAAGTGCCTTTAATTGGGTCACACTGTCTGTTTCAAAGGGTTAAAAAAGTCTGATCTCTCCAAGATTTCATATGTGTGACTAGGTAACCCTCCTGAACTGTAAATCAGTCATTTCTCCCAACAGATGTCAAAGAAAAGCTCTCTCACACACACACAGGAAGGATGGAGTGAAAAAGTGCGGTGCTTAAAGACACAGAGAGCAGGAAATGGCATTACCATAATCCCTAGGCCGTGCCGAGTTCAACGAGATATCCCGCTTGACCGTAGCTCGCTCGGTCTAGGCGCAGCGACCATTAGAAAAGTAGGCCCAAAATGAAGCCTGCACCACAACATCATTTGCTTTTGGGTGACAGCGGCGGAACTGTTAGGTTTAGAAGGACAATTCCACCACAGGAATGTTCCCAAGGTCCTCCCGATCTGTGCAAGCCTAACCTTGACCGTGTGGCATTAACCCTTAACAGTAAAACAGTTTTTTTGATCTCACAGATTACAATGACATCTCTCCCCATAGGAATACATTGCCTGCTCCCCTAAATTCAACCTGAAGCCTATGTGGGTTATGAATGCCGTATGAACCTGTCTTCGGTGACAGTCCATCAGAACCACTATGAGGTCTACCTGTGTTGATTCTAAGCTTCCTGGACCAACCGGAAGTGGTTAAAATCACCCTAAAAGTGTTTTGAAAAACATAACCTGTCATTATGAAAATCACTGTATTGAAACCTGTGTAGATCAGTCAATTCTTAACTTAAAGACTTAAAACTCAGGATTCTGTAAGTGGCTATGTCAATGAAGACATGTGTTTACTTATAGCTTCCTGTGCCAACCGGAAGTGCCATAATTGGTGTCTCAGGGGCTGTTTCGAGGGGTTAAAAAAAGTCAGTTCTCTCCAAGATTTCATATGTGTGACTAGGTAAATCTCCTGAACTGTAAATCAGTCATTTCTCCCAACAGATGTCAAAGAAAAGCTCTCTCACACACACACAGCAAGGATGGAGTGAAAAAGTGCGGTGCTTAAAGACACAGAGAGCAGGAAATGGCATTACCATAATCCCTAGGCCGTGCCGAGTTCAACGAGATATCCCGCTTGACCGTAGCTCGCTCGGTCTAGGCGCAGCGACCATTAGAAAAGTAGGCCCAAAATGAAGCCTGCACCACAACATCATTTGCTTTTGGGTGACAGCGGCGGAACTGTTAGGTTTAGAAGGACAATTCCACCACAGGAATGTTCCTAAGGTCCTCCCGATCTGTGCAAGCCTAACCTTGACCGTGTGGCATTAACCCTTAACAGTAAAACAGGTTTTTTGATCTCACAGATTACAATGACATCTCTCCCCATAGGAATACATTGCCTGCTCCCCTAAATTCAACCTGAAGCCTATGTGGGTTATGAATGCCGTATGAACCTGTCTTCGGTGACAGTCCATCAGAACCACTATGAGGTCTACCTGTGTTGATTCTAAGCTTCCTGAAGCAACCGGAAGTGGTTAAAATCACCCTAAAAGTGTATACCCATACCCTGCCTGCAGTTTGATAGACATAGGGCATTCAACCCTGTGTAGATCAGTCAATTCTTAACGTAAAGACTTAAAACTCAGGATTATGTAAGTGGCTATGTCAATCAAGACATGTGTTTACTTATAGCTTCCTGTGCCAACCGGAAGTGCCATAATTGGTGTCTCAGGGGCTGTTTCGAGGGGTTAAAAAAAGTCAGTTCTCTCCAAGATTTCATATGTGTGACTAGGTAACTCTCCTGAACTGTAAATCAGTCATTTCTCCCAACAGATGTCAAAGAAAAGCTCTCTCACACACACACAGCAAGGATGGAGTGAAAAAGTGCGGTGCTTAAAGACTCAGAGAGCAGGAAATGGCATTACCATAATCCCTAGGCCGTGCCGAGTTCAACGAGATATCCCGCTTGACCGTAGCTCGCTCGGTCTAGGCGCAGCGACCATTAGAAAAGTAGGCCCAAAATGAAGCCTGCACCACAACATCATTTGCTTTTGGGTGACAGCGGCGGAACTGTTAGGTTTAGAAGGACAATTCCACCACAGGAATGTTCCTAAGGTCCTCCCGATCTGTGCAAGCCTAACCTTGACCGTGTGGCATTAACCCTTAACAGTAAAACAGGTTTTTTGATCTCACAGATTACAATGACATCTCTCCCCATAGGAATACATTGCCTGCTCCCCTAAATTCAACCTGAAGCCTATGTGGGTTATGAATGCCGTATGAACCTGTCTTCGGTGACAGTCCATCAGAACCACTATGAGGTCTACCTGTGTTGATTCTAAGCTTCCTGAAGCAACCGGAAGTGGTTAAAATCACCCTAAAAGTGTATACCCATACCCTGCCTGCAGTTTGATAGACATAGGGCATTCAACCCTGTGTAGATCAGTCAATTCTTAACGTAAAGACTTAAAACTCAGGATTATGTAAGTGGCTATGTCAATCAAGACATGTGTTTACTTATAGCTTCCTGTGCCAACCGGAAGTGCCATAATTGGTGTCTCAGGGGCTGTTTCGAGGGGTTAAAAAAAGTCAGTTCTCTCCAAGATTTCATATGTGTGACTAGGTAACTCTCCTGAACTGTAAATCAGTCATTTCTCCCAACAGATGTCAAAGAAAAGCTCTCTCACACACACACAGCAAGGATGGAGTGAAAAAGTGCGGTGCTTAAAGACTCAGAGAGCAGGAAATGGCATTACCATAATCCCTAGGCCGTGCCGAGTTCAACGAGATATCCCGCTTGACCGTAGCTCGCTCGGTCTAGGCGCAGCGACCATTAGAAAAGTAGGCCCAAAATGAAGCCTGCACCACAACATCATTTGCTTTTGGGTGACAGCGGCGGAACTGTTAGGTTTAGAAGGACAATTCCACCACAGGAATGTTCCTAAGGTCCTCCCGATCTGTGCAAGCCTAACCTTGACCGTGTGGCATTAACCCTTAACAGTAAAACAGGTTTTTTGATCTCACAGATTACAATGACATCTCTCCCCATAGGAATACATTGCCTGCTCCCCTAAATTCAACCTGAAGCCTATGTGGGTTATGAATGCCGTATGAACCTGTCTTCGGTGACAGTCCATCAGAACCACTATGAGGTCTACCTGTGTTGATTCTAAGCTTCCTGAAGCAACCGGAAGTGGTTAAAATCACCCTAAAAGTGTTTTGAAAAACATAACCTGTCATTGTGAAAATCACTGTATTCAAACCTGTGTAGATCAGTCAATTCTTAACTTAAAGACTTAAAACTCAGGATTCTGTAAGTGGCTATGTCAATGAAGACATGTGTTTACTTATAGCTTCCTGTGCCAACCGGAAGTGCCATAATTGGTGTCTCAGGGGCTGTTTCGAGGGGTTAAAAAAGTCTGATCTCTCCAAGATTTCATATGTGTGACTAGGTAACCCTCCTGAACTGTAAATCAGTCATTTCTCCCAACAGATGTCAAAGAAAAGCTCTCTCACACACACACAGCAAGGATGGAGTGAAAAAGTGCGGTGCTTAAAGACACAGAGAGCAGGAAATGGCATTACCATAATCCCTAGGCCGTGCCGAGTTCAACGAGATATCCCGCTTGACCGTAGCTCGCTCGGTCTAGTCGCAGCGACCGTTAGAAAAGTAGGCCCAAAATGAAGCCTGCACCACAACATCATTTGCTTTTGGGTGACAGCGGCGGAACTGTTAGGTTTAGAAGGACAATTCCACCACAGGAATGTTCCTAAGGTCCTCCCGATCTGTGCAAGCCTAACCTTGACCGTGTGGCATTAACCCTTAACAGTAAAACAGGTTTTTTGATCTCACAGATTACAATGACATCTCTCCCCATAGGAATACATTGCCTGCTCCCCTAAATTCAACCTGAAGCCTATGTGGGTTATGAATGCCGTATGAACCTGTCTTCGGTGACAGTCCATCAGAACCACTATGAGGTCTACCTGTGTTGATTCTAAGCTTCCTGAAGCAACCGGAAGTGGTTAAAATCACCCTAAAAGTGTATACCCATACCCTGCCTGCAGTTTGATAGACATAGGGCATTCAACCCTGTGTAGATCAGTCAATTCTTAACGTAAAGACTTAAAACTCAGGATTCTGTAAGAGGCTACCTCAGTCAAGACATGTGTTTACCTATAGCTTCCTGTGCCAACCGGAAGTGCCTTTAATTGGGTCACACTGTCTGTTTCAAAGGGTTAAAAAAGTCTGATCTCTCCAAGATTTCATATGTGTGACTAGGTAACCCTCCTGAACTGTAAATCAGTCATTTCTCCCAACAGATGTCAAAGAAAAGCTCTCTCACACACACACAGGAAGGATGGAGTGAAAAAGTGCGGTGCTTAAAGACACAGAGAGCAGGAAATGGCATTACCATAATCCCTAGGCCGTGCCGAGTTCAACGAGATATCCCGCTTGACCGTAGCTCGCTCGGTCTAGGCGCAGCGACCATTAGAAAAGTAGGCCCAAAATGAAGCCTGCACCACAACATCATTTGCTTTTGGGTGACAGCGGCGGAACTGGTAGGTTTAGAAGGACAATTCCACCACAGGAATGTTCCCAACGTCCTCCCGATCTGTGCAAGCCTAACCTTGACCGTGTGGCATTAACCCTTAACAGTAAAACAGGTTTTTTGATCTCACAGATTACAATGACATCTCTCCCCATAGGAATACATTGCCTGCTCCCCTAAATTCAACCTGAAGCCTATGTGGGTTATGAATGCCGTATGAACCTGTCTTCGGTGACAGTCCATCAGAACCACTATGAGGTCTACCTGTGTTGATTCTAAGCTTCCTGGACCAACCGGAAGTGGTTAAAATCACCCTAAAAGTGTTTTGAAAAACATAACCTGTCATTATGAAAATCACTGTATTGAAACCTGTGTAGATCAGTCAATTCTTAACTTAAAGACTTAAAACTCAGGATTCTGTAAGTGGCTATGTCAATGAAGACATGTGTTTACTTATAGCTTCCTGTGCCAACCGGAAGTGCCATAATTGGTGTCTCAGGGGCTGTTTCGAGGGGTTAAAAAAAGTCAGTTCTCTCCAAGATTTCATATGTGTGACTAGGTAAATCTCCTGAACTGTAAATCAGTCATTTCTCCCAACAGATGTCAAAGAAAAGCTCTCTCACACACACACAGCAAGGATGGAGTGAAAAAGTGCGGTGCTTAAAGACACAGAGAGCAGGAAATGGCATTACCATAATCCCTAGGCCGTGCCGAGTTCAACGAGATATCCCGCTTGACCGTAGCTCGCTCGGTCTAGGCGCAGCGACCATTAGAAAAGTAGGCCCAAAATGAAGCCTGCACCACAACATCATTTGCTTTTGGGTGACAGCGGCGGAACTGTTAGGTTTAGAAGGACAATTCCACCACAGGAATGTTCCTAAGGTCCTCCCGATCTGTGCAAGCCTAACCTTGACCGTGTGGCATTAACCCTTAACAGTAAAACAGGTTTTTTGATCTCACAGATTACAATGACATCTCTCCCCATAGGAATACATTGCCTGCTCCCCTAAATTCAACCTGAAGCCTATGTGGGTTATGAATGCCGTATGAACCTGTCTTCGGTGACAGTCCATCAGAACCACTATGAGGTCTACCTGTGTTGATTCTAAGCTTCCTGAAGCAACCGGAAGTGGTTAAAATCACCCTAAAAGTGTATACCCATACCCTGCCTGCAGTTTGATAGACATAGGGCATTCAACCCTGTGTAGATCAGTCAATTCTTAACGTAAAGACTTAAAACTCAGGATTCTGTAAGAGGCTACCTCAGTCAAGACATGTGTTTACCTATAGCTTCCTGTGCCAACCGGAAGTGCCTTTAATTGGGTCACACTGTCTGTTTCAAAGGGTTAAAAAAGTCTGATCTCTCCAAGATTTCATATGTGTGACTAGGTAACCCTCCTGAACTGTAAATCAGTAATTTCTCCCAACAGATGTCAAAGAAAAGCTCTCTCACACACACACAGGAAGGATGGAGTGAAAAAGTGCGGTGCTTAAAGACACAGAGAGCAGGAAATGGCATTACCATAATCCCTAGGCCGTGCCGAGTTCAACGAGATATCCCGCTTGACCGTAGCTCGCTCGGTCTAGGCGCAGCGACCATTAGAAAAGTAGGCCCAAAATGAAGCCTGCACCACAACATCATTTGCTTTTGGGTGACAGCGGCGGAACTGTTAGGTTTAGAAGGACAATTCCACCACAGGAATGTTCCCAAGGTCCTCCCGATCTGTGCAAGCCTAACCTTGACCGTGTGGCATTAACCCTTAACAGTAAAACAGGTTTTTTGATCTCACAGATTACAATGACATCTCTCCCCATAGGAATACATTGCCTGCTCCCCTAAATTCAACCTGAAGCCTATGTGGGTTATGAATGCCGTATGAACCTGTCTTCGGTGACAGTCCATCAGAACCACTATGAGGTCTACCTGTGTTGATTCTAAGCTTCCTGAAGCAACCGGAAGTGGTTAAAATCACCCTAAAAGTGTATACCCATACCCTGCCTGCAGTTTGATAGACATAGGGCATTCAACCCTGTGTAGATCAGTCAATTCTTAACGTAAAGACTTAAAACTCAGGATTATGTAAGTGGCTATGTCAATCAAGACATGTGTTTACTTATAGCTTCCTGTGCCAACCGGAAGTGCCATAATTGGTGTCTCAGGGGCTGTTTCGAGGGGTTAAAAAAAGTCAGTTCTCTCCAAGATTTCATATGTGTGACTAGGTAACTCTCCTGAACTGTAAATCAGTCATTTCTCCCAACAGATGTCAAAGAAAAGCTCTCTCACACACACACAGCAAGGATGGAGTGAAAAAGTGCGGTGCTTAAAGACACAGAGAGCAGGAAATGGCATTACCATAATCCCTAGGCCGTGCCGAGTTCAACGAGATATCCCGCTTGACCGTAGCTCGCTCGGTCTAGGCGCAGCGACCATTAGAAAAGTAGGCCCAAAATGAAGCCTGCACCACAACATCATTTGCTTTTGGGTGACAGCGGCGGAACTGTTAGGTTTAGAAGGACAATTCCACCACAGGAATGTTCCTAAGGTCCTCCCGATCTGTGCAAGCCTAACCTTGACCGTGTGGCATTAACCCTTAACAGTAAAACAGGTTTTTTGATCTCACAGATTACAATGACATCTCTCCCCATAGGAATACATTGCCTGCTCCCCTAAATTCAACCTGAAGCCTATGTGGGTTATGAATGCCGTATGAACCTGTCTTCGGTGACAGTCCATCAGAACCACTATGAGGTCTACCTGTGTTGATTCTAAGCTTCCTGAAGCAACCGGAAGTGGTTAAAATCACCCTAAAAGTGTATACCCATACCCTGCCTGCAGTTTGATAGACATAGGGCATTCAACCCTGTGTAGATCAGTCAATTCTTAACGTAAAGACTTAAAACTCAGGATTCTGTAAGAGGCTACCTCAGTCAAGACATGTGTTTACCTATAGCTTCCTGTGCCAACCGGAAGTGCCTTTAATTGGGTCACACTGTCTGTTTCGAAGGGTTAAAAAAGTCACATCTCTCCAAAACTTCATATGTGTGACTAGGTAACCCTTCTGAACTGTAAATCAGTCATTTCTCCCAACAGATGTCAAAGAAAAGCTCCCTCACACACACACAGGAAGGATGGAGTGACAAAGTGCGGTGCTTAAATACACAGAGAGCAGGCAATGGCATTACCATAATCCCTAGGCCGTGCCGAGTTCAACGAGATATCCCGCTTGACCGTAGCTCGCTCGGTCTAGGCGCAGCGACCATTAGAAAAGTAGGCCCAAAATGAAGCCTGCACCACAACATCATTTGCTTTTGGGTGACAGCGGCGGAACTGTTAGGTTTAGAAGGACAATTCCACCACAGGAATGTTCCTAAGGTCCTCCCGATCCGTGCAAGCCTAACCTTGACCGTGTGGCATTAACCCTTAACAGTTAAAATAAGGTGTTTATATCAAACAGTTTGCATTGATTTCTCTCCCCATAGGAATACATTGCCTGCACCCCTAAATTCAACCTGAAGCCTATATGGGTTATGAATGCCGTATGAACCTGTCTTCTGTAACAGTCCATCAGGCCACTATGAGGTCTACCTGTGTTGATTCTAAGCTTCCTGGACCAACCGGAAGTGGTTAAAATCACCCTAAAAGTGTTTTGAAAAACATAACCTGTCATTATGAAAATCACTGTATTCAAACCTGTGTAGATCAGTCAATTCTTAACTTAAAAACTTAAAACTCAGGATTCTGTAAGTGGCTATGTCAATGAAGACATGTGTTTACTTATAGCTTCCTGTGCCAACCGGAAGTGCCATAATTGGTGTCTCAGGGGCTGTTTCGAGGGGTTAAAAAAGTCAGATCTCTCCAAGATTTCATATGTATGACTAGGTAACCCTCCTGAACTGTAAATCAGTCATTTCTCCCAACAGATGTCAAAGAAAAGCTCCCTCACACACACACAGGAAGGATGGAGTGACAAAGTGCGGTGCTTAAAGACACAGAGAGCAGGCCTTACCATAATCCCTAGGCCGTGCCGAGTTCAACGAGATATCCCGCTTGACCGTAGCTCGCTCGGTCTAGGCGCAGCGACCATTAGAAAAGTAGGCCCAAAATGAAGCCTGTCCAACAACGTCATTTGATTTTGGGTGACAGTGAGAGAACCGTTAGGGTGAGAAGCACAATTCGACCTCAGGTACGTTCCTGAGGTCCTCCCGATCCGTGCAAGCCTAACCTTGACCATGTGGCATTAACCCTTAACAGTTAAAATAAGGTGTTTATATCAAACAGTTTGCATTGATTTCTCTCCCCATAGGAATACATTGCCTGCACCCCTAAATTCAACCTGAAGCCTATATGGGTTATGAATGCCGTATGAACCTGTCTTCTGTGACAGTCCATCAGGCCACTATGAGGTCTACCTGTGTTGATTCTAAGCTTCCTGGACCAACCGGAAGTGGTTAAAATCACCCTAAAAGTGTTTTGAAAAACATAACCTGTCATTATGAAAATCACTGTATTCAAACCTGTGTAGATCAGTCAATTCTTAACTTAAAGACTTAAAACTCAGGATTCTGTAAGTGGCTATGTCAATGAAGACATGTGTTTACTTATAGCTTCCTGTGCCAACCGGAAGTGCCATAATTGGTGTCTCAGGGGCTGTTTTGAGGGGTTAAAAAAGTCTGATCTCTCCAAGATTTCATATGTGTGACTAGGTAACCCTCCTGAACTGTAAATCAGTCATTTCTCCCAACAGATGTCAAAGAAAAGCTCTCTCACACACACACAGCAAGGATGGAGTGAAAAAGTGCGGTGCTTAAAGACACAGAGAGCAGGAAATGGCATTACCATAATCCCTAGGCCGTGCCGAGTTCAACGAGATATCCCGCTTGACCGTAGCTCGCTCGGTCTAGGCGCAGCGACCATTAGAAAAGTAGGCCCAAAATGAAGCCTGCACCACAACATCATTTGCTTTTGGGTGACAGCGGCGGAACTGTTAGGTTTAGAAGGACAATTCCACCACAGGAATGTTCCTAAGGTCCTCCCGATCTGTGCAAGCCTAACCTTGACCGTGTGGCATTAACCCTTAACAGTAAAACAGGTTTTTTGATCTCACAGATTACAATGACATCTCTCCCCATAGGAATACATTGCCTGCTCCCCTAAATTCAACCTGAAGCCTATGTGGGTTATGAATGCCGTATGAACCTGTCTTCGGTGACAGTCCATCAGAACCACTATGAGGTCTACCTGTGTTGATTCTAAGCTTCCTGAAGCAACCGGAAGTGGTTAAAATCACCCTAAAAGTGTATACCCATACCCTGCCTGCAGTTTGATAGACATTGGGCATTCAACCCTGTGTAGATCAGTCAATTCTTAACGTAAAGACTTAAAACTCAGGATTATGTAAGTGGCTATGTCAATCAAGACATGTGTTTACTTATAGCTTCCTGTGCCAACCGGAAGTGCCATAATTGGTGTCTCAGGGGCTGTTTCGAGGGGTTAAAAAAAGTCAGTTCTCTCCAAGATTTCATATGTGTGACTAGGTAACTCTCCTGAACTGTAAATCAGTCATTTCTCCCAACAGATGTCAAAGAAAAGCTCTCTCACACACACACAGCAAGGATGGAGTGAAAAAGTGCGGTGCTTAAAGACACAGAGAGCAGGAAATGGCATTACCATAATCCCTAGGCCGTGCCGAGTTCAACGAGATATCCCGCTTGACCGTAGCTCGCTCGGTCTAGGCGCAGCGACCATTAGAAAAGTAGGCCCAAAATGAAGCCTGCACCACAACATCATTTGCTTTTGGGTGACAGCGGCGGAACTGTTAGGTTTAGAAGGACAATTCCACCACAGGAATGTTCCTAAGGTCCTCCCGATCTGTGCAAGCCTAACCTTGACCGTGTGGCATTAACCCTTAACAGTAAAACAGGTTTTTTGATCTCACAGATTACAATGACATCTCTCCCCATAGGAATACATTGCCTGCTCCCCTAAATTCAACCTGAAGCCTATGTGGGTTATGAATGCCGTATGAACCTGTCTTCGGTGACAGTCCATCAGAACCACTATGAGGTCTACCTGTGTTGATTCTAAGCTTCCTGAAGCAACCGGAAGTGGTTAAAATCACCCTAAAAGTGTATACCCATACCCTGCCTGCAGTTTGATAGACATTGGGCATTCAACCCTGTGTAGATCAGTCAATTCTTAACGTAAAGACTTAAAACTCAGGATTATGTAAGTGGCTATGTCAATCAAGACATGTGTTTACTTATAGCTTCCTGTGCCAACCGGAAGTGCCATAATTGGTGTCTCAGGGGCTGTTTCGAGGGGTTAAAAAAAGTCAGTTCTCTCCAAGATTTCATATGTGTGACTAGGTAACTCTCCTGAACTGTAAATCAGTCATTTCTCCCAACAGATGTCAAAGAAAAGCTCTCTCACACACACACAGCAAGGATGGAGTGAAAAAGTGCGGTGCTTAAAGACACAGAGAGCAGGAAATGGCATTACCATAATCCCTAGGCCGTGCCGAGTTCAACGAGATATCCCGCTTGACCGTAGCTCGCTCGGTCTAGGCGCAGCGACCATTAGAAAAGTAGGCCCAAAATGAAGCCTGCACCACAACATCATTTGCTTTTGGGTGACAGCGGCGGAACTGTTAGGTTTAGAAGGACAATTCCACCACAGGAATGTTCCTAAGGTCCTCCCGATCTGTGCAAGCCTAACCTTGACCGTGTGGCATTAACCCTTAACAGTAAAACAGGTTTTTTGATCTCACAGATTACAATGACATCTCTCCCCATAGGAATACATTGCCTGCTCCCCTAAATTCAACCTGAAGCCTATGTGGGTTATGAATGCCGTATGAACCTGTCTTCGGTGACAGTCCATCAGAACCACTATGAGGTCTACCTGTGTTGATTCTAAGCTTCCTGAAGCAACCGGAAGTGGTTAAAATCACCCTAAAAGTGTATACCCATACCCTGCCTGCAGTTTGATAGACATTGGGCATTCAACCCTGTGTAGATCAGTCAATTCTTAACGTAAAGACTTAAAACTCAGGATTATGTAAGTGGCTATGTCAATCAAGACATGTGTTTACTTATAGCATCCTGTGCCAACCGGAAGTGCCATAATTGGTGTCTCAGGGGCTGTTTCGAGGGGTTAAAAAAAGTCAGTTCTCTCCAAGATTTCATATGTGTGACTAGGTAACTCTCCTGAACTGTAAATCAGTCATTTCTCCCAACAGATGTCAAAGAAAAGCTCTCTCACACACACACAGCAAGGATGGAGTGAAAAAGTGCGGTGCTTAAAGACACAGAGAGCAGGAAATGGCATTACCATAATCCCTAGGCCGTGCCGAGTTCAACGAGATATCCCGCTTGACCGTAGCTCGCTCGGTCTAGGCGCAGCGACCATTAGAAAAGTAGGCCCAAAATGAAGCCTGCACCACAACATCATTTGCTTTTGGGTGACAGCGGCGGAACTGTTAGGTTTAGAAGGACAATTCCACCACAGGAATGTTCCTAAGGTCCTCCCGATCTGTGCAAGCCTAACCTTGACCGTGTGGCATTAACCCTTAACAGTAAAACAGGTTTTTTGATCTCACAGATTACAATGACATCTCTCCCCATAGGAATACATTGCCTGCTCCCCTAAATTCAACCTGAAGCCTATGTGGGTTATGAATGCCGTATGAACCTGTCTTCGGTGACAGTCCATCAGAACCACTATGAGGTCTACCTGTGTTGATTCTAAGCTTCCTGAAGCAACCGGAAGTGGTTAAAATCACCCTAAAAGTGTATACCCATACCCTGCCTGCAGTTTGATAGACATAGGGCATTCAACCCTGTGTAGATCAGTCAATTCTTAACGTAAAGACTTCAAACTCAGGATTCTGTAAGTGGCTATGTCAATCAAGACATGTGTTTACTTATAGCTTCCTGTGCCAACCGGAAGTGCCATAATTGGTGTCTCAGGGGCTGTTTCGAGGGGTTAAAAAAAGTCAGTTCTCTCCAAGATTTCATATGTGTGACTAGGTAACTCTCCTGAACTGTAAATCAGTCATTTCTCCCAACAGATGTCAAAGAAAAGCTCTCTCACACACACACAGCAAGGATGGAGTGAAAAAGTGCGGTGCTTAAAGACACAGAGAGCAGGAAATGGCATTACCATAATCCCTAGGCCGTGCCGAGTTCAACGAGATATCCCGCTTGACCGTAGCTCGCTCGGTCTAGGCGCAGCGACCATTAGAAAAGTAGGCCCAAAATGAAGCCTGCACCACAACATCATTTGCTTTTGGGTGACAGCGGCGGAACTGTTAGGTTTAGAAGGACAATTCCACCACAGGAATGTTCCTAAGGTCCTCCCGATCTGTGCAAGCCTAACCTTGACCGTGTGGCATTAACCCTTAACAGTAAAACAGGTTTTTTGATCTCACAGATTACAATGACATCTCTCCCCATAGGAATACATTGCCTGCTCCCCTAAATTCAACCTGAAGCCTATGTGGGTTATGAATGCCGTATGAACCTGTCTTCGGTGACAGTCCATCAGAACCACTATGAGGTCTACCTGTGTTGATTCTAAGCTTCCTGAAGCAACCGGAAGTGGTTAAAATCACCCTAAAAGTGTATACCCATACCCTGCCTGCAGTTTGATAGACATAGGGCATTCAACCCTGTGTAGATCAGTCAATTCTTAACGTAAAGACTTCAAACTCAGGATTCTGTAAGTGGCTATGTCAATCAAGACATGTGTTTACTTATAGCTTCCTGTGCCAACCGGAAGTGCCATAATTGGTGTCTCAGGGGCTGTTTCGAGGGGTTAAAAAAAGTCAGTTCTCTCCAAGATTTCATATGTGTGACTAGGTAACTCTCCTGAACTGTAAATCAGTCATTTCTCCCAACAGATGTCAAAGAAAAGCTCTCTCACACACACACAGCAAGGATGGAGTGAAAAAGCGCGGTGCTTAAAGACACAGAGAGCAGGAAATGGCATTACCATAATCCCTAGGCCGTGCCGAGTTCAACTAGATATCCCGCTTGACCGTAGCTCGCTCGGTCTAGGCGCAGCGACCATTAGAAAAGTAGGCCCAAAATGAAGCCTGCACCACAACATCATTTGCTTTTGGGTGACAGCGGCGGAACTGTTAGGTTTAGAAGGACAATTCCACCACAGGAATGTTCCTAAGGTCCTCCCGATCTGTGCAAGCCTAACCTTGACCGTGTGGCATTAACCCTTAACAGTAAAACAGGTTTTTTGATCTCACAGATTACAATGACATCTCTCCCCATAGGAATACATTGCCTGCTCCCCTAAATTCAACCTGAAGCCTATGTGGGTTATGAATGCCGTATGAACCTGTCTTCGGTGACAGTCCATCAGAACCACTATGAGGTCTACCTGTGTTGATTCTAAGCTTCCTGAAGCAACCGGAAGTGGTTAAAATCACCCTAAAAGTGTATACCCATACCCTGCCTGCAGTTTGATAGACATAGGGCATTCAACCCTGTGTAGATCAGTCAATTCTTAACGTAAAGACTTAAAACTCAGGATTATGTAAGTGGCTATGTCAATCAAGACATGTGTTTACTTATAGCTTCCTGTGCCAACCGGAAGTGCCATAATTGGTGTCTCAGGGGCTGTTTCGAGGGGTTAAAAAAAGTCAGTTCTCTCCAAGATTTCATATGTGTGACTAGGTAACTCTCCTGAACTGTAAATCAGTCATTTCTCCCAACAGATGTCAAAGAAAAGCTCTCTCACACACACACAGCAAGGATGGAGTGAAAAAGTGCGGTGCTTAAAGACTCAGAGAGCAGGAAATGGCATTACCATAATCCCTAGGCCGTGCCGAGTTCAACGAGATATCCCGCTTGACCGTAGCTCGCTCGGTCTAGGCGCAGCGACCATTAGAAAAGTAGGCCCAAAATGAAGCCTGCACCACAACATCATTTGCTTTTGGGTGACAGCGGCGGAACTGTTAGGTTTAGAAGGACAATTCCACCACAGGAATGTTCCTAAGGTCCTCCCGATCTGTGCAAGCCTAACCTTGACCGTGTGGCATTAACCCTTAACAGTAAAACAGGTTTTTTGATCTCACAGATTACAATGACATCTCTCCCCATAGGAATACATTGCCTGCTCCCCTAAATTCAACCTGAAGCCTATGTGGGTTATGAATGCCGTATGAACCTGTCTTCGGTGACAGTCCATCAGAACCACTATGAGGTCTACCTGTGTTGATTCTAAGCTTCCTGAAGCAACCGGAAGTGGTTAAAATCACCCTAAAAGTGTATACCCATACCCTGCCTGCAGTTTGATAGACATAGGGCATTCAACCCTGTGTAGATCAGTCAATTCTTAACGTAAAGACTTAAAACTCAGGATTATGTAAGTGGCTATGTCAATCAAGACATGTGTTTACTTATAGCTTCCTGTGCCAACCGGAAGTGCCATAATTGGTGTCTCAGGGGCTGTTTCGAGGGGTTAAAAAAAGTCAGTTCTCTCCAAGATTTCATATGTGTGACTAGGTAACTCTCCTGAACTGTAAATCAGTCATTTCTCCCAACAGATGTCAAAGAAAAGCTCTCTCACACACACACAGCAAGGATGGAGTGAAAAAGTGCGGTGCTTAAAGACTCAGAGAGCAGGAAATGGCATTACCATAATCCCTAGGCCGTGCCGAGTTCAACGAGATATCCCGCTTGACCGTAGCTCGCTCGGTCTAGGCGCAGCGACCATTAGAAAAGTAGGCCCAAAATGAAGCCTGCACCACAACATCATTTGCTTTTGGGTGACAGCGGCGGAACTGTTAGGTTTAGAAGGACAATTCCACCACAGGAATGTTCCTAAGGTCCTCCCGATCTGTGCAAGCCTAACCTTGACCGTGTGGCATTAACCCTTAACAGTAAAACAGGTTTTTTGATCTCACAGATTACAATGACATCTCTCCCCATAGGAATACATTGCCTGCTCCCCTAAATTCAACCTGAAGCCTATGTGGGTTATGAATGCCGTATGAACCTGTCTTCGGTGACAGTCCATCAGAACCACTATGAGGTCTACCTGTGTTGATTCTAAGCTTCCTGAAGCAACCGGAAGTGGTTAAAATCACCCTAAAAGTGTATACCCATACCCTGCCTGCAGTTTGATAGACATAGGGCATTCAACCCTGTGTAGATCAGTCAATTCTTAACGTAAAGACTTAAAACTCAGGATTATGTAAGTGGCTATGTCAATCAAGACATGTGTTTACTTATAGCTTCCTGAGCCAACCGGAAGTGCCATAATTGGTGTCTCAGGGGCTGTTTCGAGGGGTTAAAAAAAGTCAGTTCTCTCCAAGATTTCATATGTGTGACTAGGTAACTCTCCTGAACTGTAAATCAGTCATTTCTCCCAACAGATGTCAAAGAAAAGCTCTCTCACACACACACAGCAAGGATGGAGTGAAAAAGTGCGGTGCTTAAAGACACAGAGAGCAGGAAATGGCATTACCATAATCCCTAGGCCGTGCCGAGTTCAACGAGATATCCCGCTTGACCGTAGCTCGCTCGGTCTAGGCGCAGCGACCATTAGAAAAGTAGGCCCAAAATGAAGCCTGCACCACAACATCATTTGCTTTTGGGTGACAGCGGCGGAACTGTTAGGTTTAGAAGGACAATTCCACCACAGGAATGTTCCTAAGGTCCTCCCGATCTGTGCAAGCCTAACCTTGACCGTGTGGCATTAACCCTTAACAGTAAAACAGGTTTTTTGATCTCACAGATTACAATGACATCTCTCCCCATAGGAATACATTGCCTGCTCCCCTAAATTCAACCTGAAGCCTATGTGGGTTATGAATGCCGTATGAACCTGTCTTCGGTGACAGTCCATCAGAACCACTATGAGGTCTACCTGTGTTGATTCTAAGCTTCCTGAAGCAACCGGAAGTGGTTAAAATCACCCTAAAAGTGTATACCCATACCCTGCCTGCAGTTTGATAGACATAGGGCATTCAACCCTGTGTAGATCAGTCAATTCTTAACGTAAAGACTTAAAACTCAGGATTCTGTAAGTGGCTATGTCAATCAAGACATGTGTTTACTTATAGCTTCCTGTGCCAACCGGAAGTGCCATAATTGGTGTCTCAGGGGCTGTTTCGAGGGGTTAAAAAAAGTCAGTTCTCTCCAAGATTTCATATGTGTGACTAGGTAACTCTCCTGAACTGTAAATCAGTAATTTCTCCCAACAGATGTCAAAGAAAAGCTCTCTCACACACACACAGCAAGGATGGAGTGAAAAAGTGCGGTGCTTAAAGACACAGAGAGCAGGAAATGGCATTACCATAATCCCTAGGCCGTGCCGAGTTCAACGAGATATCCCGCTTGACCGTAGCTCGCTCGGTCTAGGCGCAGCGACCATTAGAAAAGTAGGCCCAAAATGAAGCCTGCACCACAACATCATTTGCTTTTGGGTGACAGCGGCGGAACTGTTAGGTTTAGAAGGACAATTCCACCACAGGAATGTTCCTAAGGTCCTCCCGATCTGTGCAAGCCTAACCTTGACCGTGTGGCATTAACCCTTAACAGTAAAACAGGTTTTTTGATCTCACAGATTACAATGACATCTCTCCCCATAGGAATACATTGCCTGCTCCCCTAAATTCAACCTGAAGCCTATGTGGGTTATGAATGCCGTATGAACCTGTCTTCGGTGACAGTCCATCAGAACCACTATGAGGTCTACCTGTGTTGATTCTAAGCTTCCTGAAGCAACCGGAAGTGGTTAAAATCACCCTAAAAGTGTATACCCATACCCTGCCTGCAGTTTGATAGACATAGGGCATTCAACCCTGTGTAGATCAGTCAATTCTTAACGTAAAGACTTAAAACTCAGGATTATGTAAGTGGCTATGTCAATCAAGACATGTGTTTACTTATAGCTTCCTGTGCCAACCGGAAGTGCCATAATTGGTGTCTCAGGGGCTGTTTCGAGGGGTTAAAAAAAGTCAGTTCTCTCCAAGATTTCATATGTGTGACTAGGTAACTCTCCTGAACTGTAAATCAGTCATTTCTCCCAACAGATGTCAAAGAAAAGCTCTCTCACACACACACAGCAAGGATGGAGTGAAAAAGTGCGGTGCTTAAAGACTCAGAGAGCAGGAAATGGCATTACCATAATCCCTAGGCCGTGCCGAGTTCAACGAGATATCCCGCTTGACCGTAGCTCGCTCGGTCTAGGCGCAGCGACCATTAGAAAAGTAGGCCCAAAATGAAGCCTGCACCACAACATCATTTGCTTTTGGGTGACAGCGGCGGAACTGTTAGGTTTAGAAGGACAATTCCACCACAGGAATGTTCCTAAGGTCCTCCCGATCTGTGCAAGCCTAACCTTGACCGTGTGGCATTAACCCTTAACAGTAAAACAGGTTTTTTGATCTCACAGATTACAATGACATCTCTCCCCATAGGAATACATTGCCTGCTCCCCTAAATTCAACCTGAAGCCTATGTGGGTTATGAATGCCGTATGAACCTGTCTTCGGTGACAGTCCATCAGAACCACTATGAGGTCTACCTGTGTTGATTCTAAGCTTCCTGAAGCAACCGGAAGTGGTTAAAATCACCCTAAAAGTGTATACCCATACCCTGCCTGCAGTTTGATAGACATAGGGCATTCAACCCTGTGTAGATCAGTCAATTCTTAACGTAAAGACTTAAAACTCAGGATTATGTAAGTGGCTATGTCAATCAAGACATGTGTTTACTTATAGCTTCCTGTGCCAACCGGAAGTGCCATAATTGGTGTCTCAGGGGCTGTTTCGAGGGGTTAAAAAAAGTCAGTTCTCTCCAAGATTTCATATGTGTGACTAGGTAACTCTCCTGAACTGTAAATCAGTCATTTCTCCCAACAGATGTCAAAGAAAAGCTCTCTCACACACACACAGCAAGGATGGAGTGAAAAAGTGCGGTGCTTAAAGACTCAGAGAGCAGGAAATGGCATTACCATAATCCCTAGGCCGTGCCGAGTTCAACGAGATATCCCGCTTGACCGTAGCTCGCTCGGTCTAGGCGCAGCGACCATTAGAAAAGTAGGCCCAAAATGAAGCCTGCACCACAACATCATTTGCTTTTGGGTGACAGCGGCGGAACTGTTAGGTTTAGAAGGACAATTCCACCACAGGAATGTTCCTAAGGTCCTCCCGATCTGTGCAAGCCTAACCTTGACCGTGTGGCATTAACCCTTAACAGTAAAACAGGTTTTTTGATCTCACAGATTACAATGACATCTCTCCCCATAGGAATACATTGCCTGCTCCCCTAAATTCAACCTGAAGCCTATGTGGGTTATGAATGCCGTATGAACCTGTCTTCGGTGACAGTCCATCAGAACCACTATGAGGTCTACCTGTGTTGATTCTAAGCTTCCTGAAGCAACCGGAAGTGGTTAAAATCACGCTAAAAGTGTATACCCATACCCTGCCTGCAGTTTGATAGACATAGGGCATTCAACCCTGTGTAGATCAGTCAATTCTTACCGTAAAGACTTAAAACTCAGGATTATGTAAGTGGCTATGTCAATCAAGACATGTGTTTACTTATAGCTTCCTGTGCCAACCGGAAGTGCCATAATTGGTGTCTCAGGGGCTGTTTCGAGGGGTTAAAAAAAGTCAGTTCTCTCCAAGATTTCATATGTGTGACTAGGTAACTCTCCTGAACTGTAAATCAGTCATTTCTCCCAACAGATGTCAAAGAAAAGCTCTCTCACACACACACAGCAAGGATGGAGTGAAAAAGTGCGGTGCTTAAAGACACAGAGAGCAGGAAATGGCATTACCATAATCCCTAGGCCGTGCCGAGTTCAACGAGATATCCCGCTTGACCGTAGCTCGCTCGGTCTAGGCGCAGCGACCATTAGAAAAGTAGGCCCAAAATGAAGCCTGCACCACAACATCATTTGCTTTTGGGTGACAGCGGCGGAACTGTTAGGTTTAGAAGGACAATTCCACCACAGGAATGTTCCTAAGGTCCTCCCGATCTGTGCAAGCCTAACCTTGACCGTGTGGCATTAACCCTTAACAGTAAAACAGGTTTTTTGATCTCACAGATTACAATGACATCTCTCCCCATAGGAATACATTGCCTGCTCCCCTAAATTCAACCTGAAGCCTATGTGGGTTATGAATGCCGTATGAACCTGTCTTCGGTGACAGTCCATCAGAACCACTATGAGGTCTACCTGTGTTGATTCTAAGCTTCCTGAAGCAACCGGAAGTGGTTAAAATCACCCTAAAAGTGTATACCCATACCCTGCCTGCAGTTTGATAGACATAGGGCATTCAACCCTGTGTAGATCAGTCAATTCTTAACGTAAAGACTTAAAACTCAGGATTCTGTAAGTGGCTATGTCAATCAAGACATGTGTTTACTTATAGCTTCCTGTGCCAACCGGAAGTGCCATAATTGGTGTCTCAGGGGCTGTTTCGAGGGGTTAAAAAAAGTCAGTTCTCTCCAAGATTTCATATGTGTGACTAGGTAACTCTCCTGAACTGTAAATCAGTCATTTCTCCCAACAGATGTCAAAGAAAAGCTCTCTCACACACACACAGCAAGGATGGAGTGAAAAAGTGCGGTGCTTAAAGACACAGAGAGCAGGAAATGGCATTACCATAATCCCTAGGCCGTGCCGAGTTCAACGAGATATCCCGCTTGACCGTAGCTCGCTCGGTCTAGGCGCAGCGACCATTAGAAAAGTAGGCCCAAAATGAAGCCTGCACCACAACATCATTTGCTTTTGGGTGACAGCGGCGGAACTGTTAGGTTTAGAAGGACAATTCCACCACAGGAATGTTCCTAAGGTCCTCCCGATCTGTGCAAGCCTAACCTTGACCGTGTGGCATTAACCCTTAACAGTAAAACAGGTTTTTTGATCTCACAGATTACAATGACATCTCTCCCCATAGGAATACATTGCCTGCTCCCCTAAATTCAACCTGAAGCCTATGTGGGTTATGAATGCCGTATGAACCTGTCTTCGGTGACAGTCCATCAGAACCACTATGAGGTCTAACTGTGTTGATTCTAAGCTTCCTGAAGCAACCGGAAGTGGTTAAAATCACCCTAAAAGTGTATACCCATACCCTGCCTGCAGTTTGATAGACATAGGGCATTCAACCCTGTGTAGATCAGTCAATTCTTAACGTAAAGACTTAAAACTCAGGATTCTGTAAGTGGCTATGTCAATCAAGACATGTGTTTACTTATAGCTTCCTGTGCCAACCGGAAGTGCCATAATTGGTGTCTCAGGGGCTGTTTCGAGGGGTTAAAAAAAGTCAGTTCTCTCCAAGATTTCATATGTGTGACTAGGTAACTCTCCTGAACTGTAAATCAGTAATTTCTCCCAACAGATGTCAAAGAAAAGCTCTCTCACACACACACAGCAAGGATGGAGTGAAAAAGTGCGGTGCTTAAAGACACAGAGAGCAGGAAATGGCATTACCATAATCCCTAGGCCGTGCCGAGTTCAACGAGATATCCCGCTTGACCGTAGCTCGCTCGGTCTAGGCGCAGCGACCATTAGAAAAGTAGGCCCAAAATGAAGCCTGCACCACAACATCATTTGCTTTTGGGTGACAGCGGCGGAACTGTTAGGTTTAGAAGGACAATTCCACCACAGGAATGTTCCTAAGGTCCTCCCGATCTGTGCAAGCCTAACCTTGACCGTGTGGCATTAACCCTTAACAGTAAAACAGGTTTTTTGATCTCACAGATTACAATGACATCTCTCCCCATAGGAATACATTGCCTGCTCCCCTAAATTCAACCTGAAGCCTATGTGGGTTATGAATGCCGTATGAACCTGTCTTCGGTGACAGTCCATCAGAACCACTATGAGGTCTACCTGTGTTGATTCTAAGCTTCCTGGACCAACCGGAAGTGGTTAAAATCACCCTAAAAGTGTTTTGAAAAACATAACCTGTCATTATGAAAATCACTGTATTCAAACCTGTGTAGATCAGTCAATTCTTAACTTAAAGACTTAAAACTCAGGATTCTGTAAGTGGCTATGTCAATGAAGACATGTGTTTACTTATAGCTTCCTGTGCCAACCGGAAGTGCCATAATTGGTGTCTCAGGGGCTGTTTCGAGGGGTTAAAAAAAGTCAGTTCTCTCCAAGATTTCATATGTGTGACTAGGTAACTCTCCTGAACTGTAAATCAGTCATTTCTCCCAACAGATGTCAAAGAAAAGCTCTCTCACACACACACAGCAAGGATGGAGTGAAAAAGTGTGGTGCTTAAAGACACAGAGAGCAGGAAATGGCATTATCATAATCCCTAGGCCGTGCCGAGTTCAACGAGATATCCCGCTTGACCGTAGCTCGCTCGGTCTAGGCGCAGCGACCATTAGAAAAGTAGGCCCAAAATGAAGCCTGCACCACAACATCATTTGCTTTTGGGTGACAGTGGCGGAACTGTTAGGTTTAGAAGGACAATTCCACCACAGGAATGTTCCTAAGGTCCTCCCGATCTGTGCAAGCCTAACCTTGACCGTGTGGCATTAACCCTTAACAGTAAAACAGGTTTTTTGATCTCACAGATTACAATGACATCTCTCCCCATAGGAATACATTGCCTGCTCCCCTAAATTCAACCTGAAGCCTATGTGGGTTATGAATGCCGTATGAACCTGTCTTCGGTGACAGTCCATCAGAACCACTATGAGGTCTACCTGTGTTGATTCTAAGCTTCCTGAAGCAACCGGAAGTGGTTAAAATCACCCTAAAAGTGTATACCCATACCCTGCCTGCAGTTTGATAGACATAGGGCATTCAACCCTGTGTAGATCAGTCAATTCTTAACGTAAAGACTTCAAACTCAGGATTCTGTAAGTGGCTATGTCAATGAAGACATGTGTTTACTTATAGCTTCCTGTGCCAACCGGAAGTGCCATAATTGGTGTCTCAGGGGCTGTTTCGAGGGGTTAAAAAAAGTCAGTTCTCTCCAAGATTTCATATGTGTGACTAGGTAACTCTCCTGAACTGTAAATCAGTCATTTCTCCCAACAGATGTCAAAGAAAAGCTCTCTCACACACACACAGCAAGGATGGAGTGAAAAAGTGTGGTGCTTAAAGACACAGAGAGCAGGAAATGGCATTATCATAATCCCTAGGCCGTGCCGAGTTCAACGAGATATCCCGCTTGACCGTAGCTCGCTCGGTCTAGGCGCAGCGACCATTAGAAAAGTAGGCCCAAAATGAAGCCTGCACCACAACATCATTTGCTTTTGGGTGACAGTGGCGGAACTGTTAGGTTTAGAAGGACAATTCCACCACAGGAATGTTCCTAAGGTCCTCCCGATCTGTGCAAGCCTAACCTTGACCGTGTGGCATTAACCCTTAACAGTAAAACAGGTTTTTTGATCTCACAGATTACAATGACATCTCTCCCCATAGGAATACATTGCCTGCTCCCCTAAATTCAACCTGAAGCCTATGTGGGTTATGAATGCCGTATGAACCTGTCTTCGGTGACAGTCCATCAGAACCACTATGAGGTCTACCTGTGTTGATTCTAAGCTTCCTGAAGCAACCGGAAGTGGTTAAAATCACCCTAAAAGTGTATACCCATACCCTGCCTGCAGTTTGATAGACATAGGGCATTCAACCCTGTGTAGATCAGTCAATTCTTAACGTAAAGACTTCAAACTCAGGATTCTGTAAGTGGCTATGTCAATGAAGACATGTGTTTACTTATAGCTTCCTGTGCCAACCGGAAGTGCCATAATTGGTGTCTCAGGGGCTGTTTCGAGGGGTTAAAAAAAGTCAGTTCTCTCCAAGATTTCATATGTGTGACTAGGTAACTCTCCTGAACTGTAAATCAGTCATTTCTCCCAACAGATGTCAAAGAAAAGCTCTCTCACACACACACAGCAAGGATGGAGTGAAAAAGTGTGGTGCTTAAAGACACAGAGAGCAGGAAATGGCATTATCATAATCCCTAGGCCGTGCCGAGTTCAACGAGATATCCCGCTTGACCGTAGCTCGCTCGGTCTAGGCGCAGCGACCATTAGAAAAGTAGGCCCAAAATGAAGCCTGCACCACAACATCATTTGCTTTTGGGTGACAGTGGCGGAACTGTTAGGTTTAGAAGGACAATTCCACCACAGGAATGTTCCTAAGGTCCTCCCGATCTGTGCAAGCCTAACCTTGACCGTGTGGCATTAACCCTTAACAGTAAAACAGGTTTTTTGATCTCACAGATTACAATGACATCTCTCCCCATAGGAATACATTGCCTGCTCCCCTAAATTCAACCTGAAGCCTATGTGGGTTATGAATGCCGTATGAACCTGTCTTCGGTGACAGTCCATCAGAACCACTATGAGGTCTACCTGTGTTGATTCTAAGCTTCCTGAAGCAACCGGAAGTGGTTAAAATCACCCTAAAAGTGTATACCCATACCCTGCCTGCAGTTTGATAGACATAGGGCATTCAACCCTGTGTAGATCAGTCAATTCTTAACGTAAAGACTTAAAACTCAGGATTCTGTAAGAGGCTACCTCAGTCAAGACATGTGTTTACCTATAGCTTCCTGTGCCAACCGGAAGTGCCTTTAATTGGGTCACACTGTCTGTTTCGAAGGGTTAAAAAAGTCTGATCTCTCCAAGATTTCATATGTGTGACTAGGTAACCCTCCTGAACTGTAAATCAGTCATTTCTCCCAACAGATGTCAAAGAAAAGCTCTCTCACACACACACAGGAAGGATGGAGTGAAAAAGTGCGGTGCTTAAAGACACAGAGAGCAGGAAATGGCATTACCATAATCCCTAGGCCGTGCCGAGTTCAACGAGATATCCCGCTTGACCGTAGCTCGCTCGGTCTAGGCGCAGCGACCATTAGAAAAGTAGGCCCAAAATGAAGCCTGCACCACAACATCATTTGCTTTTGGGTGACAGCGGCGGAACTGTTAGGTTTAGAAGGACAATTCCACCACAGGAATGTTCCTAAGGTCCTCCCGATCTGTGCAAGCCTAACCTTGACCGTGTGGCATTAACCCTTAACAGTAAAACAGGTTTTTTGATCTCACAGATTACAATGACATCTCTCCCCATAGGAATACATTGCCTGCTCCCCTAAATTCAACCTGAAGCCTATGTGGGTTATGAATGCCGTATGAACCTGTCTTCGGTGACAGTCCATCAGAACCACTATGAGGTCTACCTGTGTTGATTCTAAGCTTCCTGAAGCAACCGGAAGTGGTTAAAATCACGCTAAAAGTGTATACCCATACCCTGCCTGCAGTTTGATAGACATAGGGCATTCAACCCTGTGTAGATCAGTCAATTCTTACCGTAAAGACTTAAAACTCAGGATTATGTAAGTGGCTATGTCAATCAAGACATGTGTTTACTTATAGCTTCCTGTGCCAACCGGAAGTGCCATAATTGGTGTCTCAGGGGCTGTTTCGAGAGGTTAAAAAAAGTCAGTTCTCTCCAAGATTTCATATGTGTGACTAGGTAACTCTCCTGAACTGTAAATCAGTTATTTCTCCCAACAGATGTCAAAGAAAAGCTCTCTCACACACACACAGCAAGGATGGAGTGAAAAAGTGCGGTGCTTAAAGACACAGAGAGCAGGAAATGGCATTACCATAATCCCTAGGCCGTGCCGAGTTCAACGAGATATCCCGCTTGACCGTAGCTCGCTCGGTCTAGGCGCAGCGACCATTAGAAAAGTAGGCCCAAAATGAAGCCTGCACCACAACATCATTTGCTTTTGGGTGACAGCGGCGGAACTGTTAGGTTTAGAAGGACAATTCCACCACAGGAATGTTCCTAAGGTCCTCCCGATCTGTGCAAGCCTAACCTTGACCGTGTGGCATTAACCCTTAACAGTAAAACAGGTTTTTTGATCTCACAGATTACAATGACATCTCTCCCCATAGGAATACATTGCCTGCTCCCCTAAATTCAACCTGAAGCCTATGTGGGTTATGAATGCCGTATGAACCTGTCTTCGGTGACAGTCCATCAGAACCACTATGAGGTCTACCTGTGTTGATTCTAAGCTTCCTGAAGCAACCGGAAGTGGTTAAAATCACCCTAAAAGTGTATACCCATACCCTGCCTGCAGTTTGATAGACATAGGGCATTCAACCCTGTGTAGATCAGTCAATTCTTAACGTAAAGACTTAAAACTCAGGATTCTGTAAGTGGCTATGTCAATCAAGACATGTGTTTACTTATAGCTTCCTGTGCCAACCGGAAGTGCCATAATTGGTGTCTCAGGGGCTGTTTCGAGGGGTTAAAAAAAGTCAGTTCTCTCCAAGATTTCATATGTGTGACTAGGTAACTCTCCTGAACTGTAAATCAGTCATTTCTCCCAACAGATGTCAAAGAAAAGCTCTCTCACACACACACAGCAAGGATGGAGTGAAAAAGTGCGGTGCTTAAAGACACAGAGAGCAGGAAATGGCATTACCATAATCCCTAGGCCGTGCCGAGTTCAACGAGATATCCCGCTTGACCGTAGCTCGCTCGGTCTAGGCGCAGCGACCATTAGAAAAGTAGGCCCAAAATGAAGCCTGCACCACAACATCATTTGCTTTTGGGTGACAGTGGCGGAACTGTTAGGTTTAGAAGGACAATTCCACCACAGGAATGTTCCTAAGGTCCTCCCGATCTGTGCAAGCCTAACCTTGACCGTGTGGCATTAACCCTTAACAGTAAAACAGGTTTTTTGATCTCACAGATTACAATGACATCTCTCCCCATAGGAATACATTGCCTGCTCCCCTAAATTCAACCTGAAGCCTATGTGGGTTATGAATGCCGTATGAACCTGTCTTCGGTGACAGTCCATCAGAACCACTATGAGGTCTACCTGTGTTGATTCTAAGCTTCCTGAAGCAACCGGAAGTGGTTAAAATCACCCTAAAAGTGTATACCCATACCCTGCCTGCAGTTTGATAGACATAGGGCATTCAACCCTGTGTAGATCAGTCAATTCTTAACGTAAAGACTTAAAACTCAGGATTCTGTAAGAGGCTACCTCAGTCAAGACATGTGTTTACCTATAGCTTCCTGTGCCAACCGGAAGTGCCTTTAATTGGGTCACACTGTCTGTTTCGAAGGGTTAAAAAAGTCTGATCTCTCCAAGATTTCATATGTGTGACTAGGTAACCCTCCTGAACTGTAAATCAGTCATTTCTCCCAACAGATGTCAAAGAAAAGCTCTCTCACACACACACAGGAAGGATGGAGTGAAAAAGTGCGGTGCTTAAAGACACAGAGAGCAGGAAATGGCATTACCATAATCCCTAGGCCGTGCCGAGTTCAACGAGATATCCCGCTTGACCGTAGCTCGCTCGGTCTAGGCGCAGCGACCATTAGAAAAGTAGGCCCAAAATGAAGCCTGCACCACAACATCATTTGCTTTTGGGTGACAGCGGCGGAACTGTTAGGTTTAGAAGGACAATTCCACCACAGGAATGTTCCTAAGGTCCTCCCGATCTGTGCAAGCCTAACCTTGACCGTGTGGCATTAACCCTTAACAGTAAAACAGGTTTTTTGATCTCACAGATTACAATGACATCTCTCCCCATAGGAATACATTGCCTGCTCCCCTAAATTCAACCTGAAGCCTATGTGGGTTATGAATGCCGTATGAACCTGTCTTCGGTGACAGTCCATCAGAACCACTATGAGGTCTACCTGTGTTGATTCTAAGCTTCCTGAAGCAACCGGAAGTGGTTAAAATCACCCTAAAAGTGTATACCCATACCCTGCCTGCAGTTTGATAGACATAGGGCATTCAACCCTGTGTAGATCAGTCAATTCTTAACGTAAAGACTTAAAACTCAGGATTCTGTAAGAGGCTACCTCAGTCAAGACATGTGTTTACCTATAGCTTCCTGTGCCAACCGGAAGTGCCTTTAATTGGGTCACACTGTCTGTTTCGAAGGGTTAAAAAAGTCTGATCTCTCCAAGATTTCATATGTGTGACTAGGTAACCCTCCTGAACTGTAAATCAGTCATTTCTCCCAACAGATGTCAAAGAAAAGCTCTCTCACACACACACAGGAAGGATGGAGTGAAAAAGTGCGGTGCTTAAAGACACAGAGAGCAGGAAATGGCATTACCATAATCCCTAGGCCGTGCTGAGTTCAACGAGATATCCCGCTTGACCGTAGCTCGCTCGGTCTAGGCGCAGCGACCATTAGAAAAGTAGGCCCAAAATGAAGCCTGCACCACAACATCATTTGCTTTTGGGTGACAGCGGCGGAACTGTTAGGTTTAGAAGGACAATTCCACCACAGGAATGTTCCTAAGGTCCTCCCGATCTGTGCAAGCCTAACCTTGACCGTGTGGCATTAACCCTTAACAGTAAAACAGGTTTTTTGATCTCACAGATTACAATGACATCTCTCCCCATAGGAATACATTGCCTGCTCCCCTAAATTCAACCTGAAGCCTATGTGGGTTATGAATGCCGTATGAACCTGTCTTCGGTGACAGTCCATCAGAACCACTATGAGGTCTACCTGTGTTGATTCTAAGCTTCCTGAAGCAACCGGAAGTGGTTAAAATCACGCTAAAAGTGTATACCCATACCCTGCCTGCAGTTTGATAGACATAGGGCATTCAACCCTGTGTAGATCAGTCAATTCTTACCGTAAAGACTTAAAACTCAGGATTATGTAAGTGGCTATGTCAATCAAGACATGTGTTTACTTATAGCTTCCTGTGCCAACCGGAAGTGCCATAATTGGTGTCTCAGGGGCTGTTTCGAGGGGTTAAAAAAAGTCAGTTCTCTCCAAGATTTCATATGTGTGACTAGGTAACTCTCCTGAACTGTAAATCAGTTATTTCTCCCAACAGATGTCAAAGAAAAGCTCTCTCACACACACACAGCAAGGATGGAGTGAAAAAGTGCGGTGCTTAAAGACACAGAGAGCAGGAAATGGCATTACCATAATCCCTAGGCCGTGCCGAGTTCAACGAGATATCCCGCTTGACCGTAGCTCGCTCGGTCTAGGCGCAGCGACCATTAGAAAAGTAGGCCCAAAATGAAGCCTGCACCACAACATCATTTGCTTTTGGGTGACAGCGGCGGAACTGTTAGGTTTAGAAGGACAATTCCACCACAGGAATGTTCCTAAGGTCCTCCCGATCTGTGCAAGCCTAACCTTGACCGTGTGGCATTAACCCTTAACAGTAAAACAGGTTTTTTGATCTCACAGATTACAATGACATCTCTCCCCATAGGAATACATTGCCTGCTCCCCTAAATTCAACCTGAAGCCTATGTGGGTTATGAATGCCGTATGAACCTGTCTTCGGTGACAGTCCATCAGAACCACTATGAGGTCTACCTGTGTTGATTCTAAGCTTCCTGAAGCAACCGGAAGTGGTTAAAATCACCCTAAAAGTGTATACCCATACCCTGCCTGCAGTTTGATAGACATAGGGCATTCAACCCTGTGTAGATCAGTCAATTCTTAACGTAAAGACTTAAAACTCAGGATTCTGTAAGTGGCTATGTCAATCAAGACATGTGTTTACTTATAGCTTCCTGTGCCAACCGGAAGTGCCATAATTGGTGTCTCAGGGGCTGTTTCGAGGGGTTAAAAAAAGTCAGTTCTCTCCAAGATTTCATATGTGTGACTAGGTAACTCTCCTGAACTGTAAATCAGTCATTTCTCCCAACAGATGTCAAAGAAAAGCTCTCTCACACACACACAGCAAGGATGGAGTGAAAAAGTGCGGTGCTTAAAGACACAGAGAGCAGGAAATGGCATTACCATAATCCCTAGGCCGTGCCGAGTTCAACGAGATATCCCGCTTGACCGTAGCTCGCTCGGTCTAGGCGCAGCGACCATTAGAAAAGTAGGCCCAAAATGAAGCCTGCACCACAACATCATTTGCTTTTGGGTGACAGCGGCGGAACTGTTAGGTTTAGAAGGACAATTCCACCACAGGAATGTTCCTAAGGTCCTCCCGATCTGTGCAAGCCTAACCTTGACCGTGTGGCATTAACCCTTAACAGTAAAACAGGTTTTTTGATCTCACAGATTACAATGACATCTCTCCCCATAGGAATACATTGCCTGCTCCCCTAAATTCAACCTGAAGCCTATGTGGGTTATGAATGCCGTATGAACCTGTCTTCGGTGACAGTCCATCAGAACCACTATGAGGTCTACCTGTGTTGATTCTAAGCTTCCTGAAGCAACCGGAAGTGGTTAAAATCACCCTAAAAGTGTATACCCATACCCTGCCTGCAGTTTGATAGACATAGGGCATTCAACCCTGTGTAGATCAGTCAATTCTTAACGTAAAGACTTAAAACTCAGGATTATGTAAGTGGCTATGTCAATCAAGACATGTGTTTACTTATAGCTTCCTGTGCCAACCGGAAGTGCCATAATTGGTGTCTCAGGGGCTGTTTCGAGGGGTTAAAAAAAGTCAGTTCTCTCCAAGATTTCATATGTGTGACTAGGTAACTCTCCTGAACTGTAAATCAGTCATTTCTCCCAACAGATGTCAAAGAAAAGCTCTCTCACACACACACAGCAAGGATGGAGTGAAAAAGTGCGGTGCTTAAAGACTCAGAGAGCAGGAAATGGCATTACCATAATCCCTAGGCCGTGCCGAGTTCAACGAGATATCCCGCTTGACCGTAGCTCGCTCGGTCTAGGCGCAGCGACCATTAGAAAAGTAGGCCCAAAATGAAGCCTGCACCACAACATCATTTGCTTTTGGGTGACAGCGGCGGAACTGTTAGGTTTAGAAGGACAATTCCACCACAGGAATGTTCCTAAGGTCCTCCCGATCTGTGCAAGCCTAACCTTGACCGTGTGGCATTAACCCTTAACAGTAAAACAGGTTTTTTGATCTCACAGATTACAATGACATCTCTCCCCATAGGAATACATTGCCTGCTCCCCTAAATTCAACCTGAAGCCTATGTGGGTTATGAATGCCGTATGAACCTGTCTTCGGTGACAGTCCATCAGAACCACTATGAGGTCTACCTGTGTTGATTCTAAGCTTCCTGAAGCAACCGGAAGTGGTTAAAATCACCCTAAAAGTGTATACCCATACCCTGCCTGCAGTTTGATAGACATAGGGCATTCAACCCTGTGTAGATCAGTCAATTCTTAACGTAAAGACTTAAAACTCAGGATTCTGTAAGTGGCTATGTCAATCAAGACATGTGTTTACTTATAGCTTCCTGTGCCAACCGGAAGTGCCATAATTGGTGTCTCAGGGGCTGTTTCGAGGGGTTAAAAAAAGTCAGTTCTCTCCAAGATTTCATATGTGTGACTAGGTAACTCTCCTGAACTGTAAATCAGTCATTTCTCCCAACAGATGTCAAAGAAAAGCTCTCTCACACACACACAGCAAGGATGGAGTGAAAAAGTGCGGTGCTTAAAGACACAGAGAGCAGGAAATGGCATTACCATAATCCCTAGGCCGTGCCGAGTTCAACGAGATATCCCGCTTGACCGTAGCTCGCTCGGTCTAGGCGCAGCGACCATTAGAAAAGTAGGCCCAAAATGAAGCCTGCACCACAACATCATTTGCTTTTGGGTGACAGCGGCGGAACTGTTAGGTTTAGAAGGACAATTCCACCACAGGAATGTTCCTAAGGTCCTCCCGATCTGTGCAAGCCTAACCTTGACCGTGTGGCATTAACCCTTAACAGTAAAACAGGTTTTTTGATCTCACAGATTACAATGACATCTCTCCCCATAGGAATACATTGCCTGCTCCCCTAAATTCAACCTGAAGCCTATGTGGGTTATGAATGCCGTATGAACCTGTCTTCGGTGACAGTCCATCAGAACCACTATGAGGTCTACCTGTGTTGATTCTAAGCTTCCTGGACCAACCGGAAGTGGTTAAAATCACCCTAAAAGTGTTTTGAAAAACATAACCTGTCATTATGAAAATCACTGTATTCAAACCTGTGTAGATCAGTCAATTCTTAACTTAAAGACTTAAAACTCAGGATTCTGTAAGTGGCTATGTCAATGAAGACATGTGTTTACTTATAGCTTCCTGTGCCAACCGGAAGTGCCATAATTGGTGTCTCAGGGGCTGTTTCGAGGGGTTAAAAAAAGTCAGTTCTCTCCAAGATTTCATATGTGTGACTAGGTAACTCTCCTGAACTGTAAATCAGTCATTTCTCCCAACAGATGTCAAAGAAAAGCTCTCTCACACACACACAGCAAGGATGGAGTGAAAAAGTGTGGTGCTTAAAGACACAGAGAGCAGGAAATGGCATTATCATAATCCCTAGGCCGTGCCGAGTTCAACGAGATATCCCGCTTGACCGTAGCTCGCTCGGTCTAGGCGCAGCGACCATTAGAAAAGTAGGCCCAAAATGAAGCCTGCACCACAACATCATTTGCTTTTGGGTGACAGTGGCGGAACTGTTAGGTTTAGAAGGACAATTCCACCACAGGAATGTTCCTAAGGTCCTCCCGATCTGTGCAAGCCTAACCTTGACCGTGTGGCATTAACCCTTAACAGTAAAACAGGTTTTTTGATCTCACAGATTACAATGACATCTCTCCCCATAGGAATACATTGCCTGCTCCCCTAAATTCAACCTGAAGCCTATGTGGGTTATGAATGCCGTATGAACCTGTCTTCGGTGACAGTCCATCAGAACCACTATGAGGTCTACCTGTGTTGATTCTAAGCTTCCTGAAGCAACCGGAAGTGGTTAAAATCACCCTAAAAGTGTATACCCATACCCTGCCTGCAGTTTGATAGACATAGGGCATTCAACCCTGTGTAGATCAGTCAATTCTTAACGTAAAGACTTCAAACTCAGGATTCTGTAAGTGGCTATGTCAATGAAGACATGTGTTTACTTATAGCTTCCTGTGCCAACCGGAAGTGCCATAATTGGTGTCTCAGGGGCTGTTTCGAGGGGTTAAAAAAAGTCAGTTCTCTCCAAGATTTCATATGTGTGACTAGGTAACTCTCCTGAACTGTAAATCAGTCATTTCTCCCAACAGATGTCAAAGAAAAGCTCTCTCACACACACACAGCAAGGATGGAGTGAAAAAGTGCGGTGCTTAAAGACTCAGAGAGCAGGAAATGGCATTACCATAATCCCTAGGCCGTGCCGAGTTCAACGAGATATCCCGCTTGACCGTAGCTCGCTCGGTCTAGGCGCAGCGACCATTAGAAAAGTAGGCCCAAAATGAAGCCTGCACCACAACATCATTTGCTTTTGGGTGACAGCGGCGGAACTGTTAGGTTTAGAAGGACAATTCCACCACAGGAATGTTCCTAAGGTCCTCCCGATCTGTGCAAGCCTAACCTTGACCGTGTGGCATTAACCCTTAACAGTAAAACAGGTTTTTTGATCTCACAGATTACAATGACATCTCTCCCCATAGGAATACATTGCCTGCTCCCCTAAATTCAACCTGAAGCCTATGTGGGTTATGAATGCCGTATGAACCTGTCTTCGGTGACAGTCCATCAGAACCACTATGAGGTCTACCTGTGTTGATTCTAAGCTTCCTGAAGCAACCGGAAGTGGTTAAAATCACCCTAAAAGTGTATACCCATACCCTGCCTGCAGTTTGATAGACATAGGGCATTCAACCCTGTGTAGATCAGTCAATTCTTAACGTAAAGACTTAAAACTCAGGATTATGTAAGTGGCTATGTCAATCAAGACATGTGTTTACTTATAGCTTCCTGTGCCAACCGGAAGTGCCATAATTGGTGTCTCAGGGGCTGTTTCGAGGGGTTAAAAAAAGTCAGTTCTCTCCAAGATTTCATATGTGTGACTAGGTAACTCTCCTGAACTGTAAATCAGTCATTTCTCCCAACAGATGTCAAAGAAAAGCTCTCTCACACACACACAGCAAGGATGGAGTGAAAAAGTGCGGTGCTTAAAGACACAGAGAGCAGGAAATGGCATTATCATAATCCCTAGGCCGTGCCGAGTTCAACGAGATATCCCGCTTGACCGTAGCTCGCTCGGTCTAGGCGCAGCGACCATTAGAAAAGTAGGCCCAAAATGAAGCCTGCACCACAACATCATTTGCTTTTGGGTGACAGCGGCGGAACTGTTAGGTTTAGAAGGACAATTCCACCACAGGAATGTTCCTAAGGTCCTCCCGATCTGTGCAAGCCTAACCTTGACCGTGTGGCATTAACCCTTAACAGTAAAACAGGTTTTTTGATCTCACAGATTACAATGACATCTCTCCCCATAGGAATACATTGCCTGCTCCCCTAAATTCAACCTGAAGCCTATGTGGGTTATGAATGCCGTATGAACCTGTCTTCGGTGACAGTCCATCAGAACCACTATGAGGTCTACCTGTGTTGATTCTAAGCTTCCTGAAGCAACCGGAAGTGGTTAAAATCACCCTAAAAGTGTATACCCATACCCTGCCTGCAGTTTGATAGACATAGGGCATTCAACCCTGTGTAGATCAGTCAATTCTTAACGTAAAGACTTAAAACTCAGGATTCTGTAAGAGGCTACCTCAGTCAAGACATGTGTTTACCTATAGCTTCCTGTGCCAACCGGAAGTGCCTTTAATTGGGTCACACTGTCTGTTTCGAAGGGTTAAAAAAGTCTGATCTCTCCAAGATTTCATATGTGTGACTAGGTAACCCTCCTGAACTGTAAATCAGTCATTTCTCCCAACAGATGTCAAAGAAAAGCTCTCTCACACACACACAGGAAGGATGGAGTGAAAAAGTGCGGTGCTTAAAGACACAGAGAGCAGGAAATGGCATTACCATAATCCCTAGGCCGTGCCGAGTTCAACGAGATATCCCGCTTGACCGTAGCTCGCTCGGTCTAGGCGCAGCGACCATTAGAAAAGTAGGCCCAAAATGAAGCCTGCACCACAACATCATTTGCTTTTGGGTGACAGCGGCGGAACTGTTAGGTTTAGAAGGACAATTCCACCACAGGAATGTTCCTAAGGTCCTCCCGATCTGTGCAAGCCTAACCTTGACCGTGTGGCATTAACCCTTAACAGTAAAACAGGTTTTTTGATCTCACAGATTACAATGACATCTCTCCCCATAGGAATACATTGCCTGCTCCCCTAAATTCAACCTGAAGCCTATGTGGGTTATGAATGCCGTATGAACCTGTCTTCGGTGACAGTCCATCAGAACCACTATGAGGTCTACCTGTGTTGATTCTAAGCTTCCTGAAGCAACCGGAAGTGGTTAAAATCACCCTAAAAGTGTATACCCATACCCTGCCTGCAGTTTGATAGACATAGGGCATTCAACCCTGTGTAGATCAGTCAATTCTTAACGTAAAGACTTAAAACTCAGGATTCTGTAAGAGGCTACCTCAGTCAAGACATGTGTTTACCTATAGCTTCCTGTGCCAACCGGAAGTGCCTTTAATTGGGTCACACTGTCTGTTTCGAAGGGTTAAAAAAGTCTGATCTCTCCAAGATTTCATATGTGTGACTAGGTAACCCTCCTGAACTGTAAATCAGTCATTTCTCCCAACAGATGTCAAAGAAAAGCTCTCTCACACACACACAGGAAGGATGGAGTGAAAAAGTGCGTTGCTTAAAGACACAGAGAGCAGGAAATGGCATTACCATAATCCCTAGGCCGTGCTGAGTTCAACGAGATATCCCGCTTGACCGTAGCTCGCTCGGTCTAGGCGCAGCGACCATTAGAAAAGTAGGCCCAAAATGAAGCCTGCACCACAACATCATTTGCTTTTGGGTGACAGCGGCGGAACTGTTAGGTTTAGAAGGACAATTCCACCACAGGAATGTTCCTAAGGTCCTCCCGATCTGTGCAAGCCTAACCTTGACCGTGTGGCATTAACCCTTAACAGTAAAACAGGTTTTTTGATCTCACAGATTACAATGACATCTCTCCCCATAGGAATACATTGCCTGCTCCCCTAAATTCAACCTGAAGCCTATGTGGGTTATGAATGCCGTATGAACCTGTCTTCGGTGACAGTCCATCAGAACCACTATGAGGTCTACCTGTGTTGATTCTAAGCTTCCTGAAGCAACCGGAAGTGGTTAAAATCACCCTAAAAGTGTATACCCATACCCTGCCTGCAGTTTGATAGACATAGGGCATTCAACCCTGTGTAGATCAGTCAATTCTTAACGTAAAGACTTAAAACTCAGGATTCTGTAAGAGGCTACCTCAGTCAAGACATGTGTTTACCTATAGCTTCCTGTGCCAACCGGAAGTGCCTTTAATTGGGTCACACTGTCTGTTTCGAAGGGTTAAAAAAGTCTGATCTCTCCAAGATTTCATATGTGTGACTAGGTAACCCTCCTGAACTGTAAATCAGTCATTTCTCCCAACAGATGTCAAAGAAAAGCTCTCTCACACACACACAGGAAGGATGGAGTGAAAAAGTGCGGTGCTTAAAGACACAGAGAGCAGGAAATGGCATTACCATAATCCCTAGGCCGTGCTGAGTTCAACGAGATATCCCGCTTGACCGTAGCTCGCTCGGTCTAGGCGCAGCGACCATTAGAAAAGTAGGCCCAAAATGAAGCCTGCACCACAACATCATTTGCTTTTGGGTGACAGCGGCGGAACTGTTAGGTTTAGAAGGACAATTCCACCACAGGAATGTTCCTAAGGTCCTCCCGATCTGTGCAAGCCTAACCTTGACCGTGTGGCATTAACCCTTAACAGTAAAACAGGTTTTTTGATCTCACAGATTACAATGACATCTCTCCCCATAGGAATACATTGCCTGCTCCCCTAAATTCAACCTGAAGCCTATGTGGGTTATGAATGCCGTATGAACCTGTCTTCGGTGACAGTCCATCAGAACCACTATGAGGTCTACCTGTGTTGATTCTAAGCTTCCTGAAGCAACCGGAAGTGGTTAAAATCACCCTAAAAGTGTATACCCATACCCTGCCTGCAGTTTGATAGACATAGGGCATTCAACCCTGTGTAGATCAGTCAATTCTTAACGTAAAGACTTAAAACTCAGGATTATGTAAGTGGCTATGTCAATCAAGACATGTGTTTACTTATAGCTTCCTGTGCCAACCGGAAGTGCCATAATTGGTGTCTCAGGGGCTGTTTCGAGGGGTTAAAAAAAGTCAGTTCTCTCCAAGATTTCATATGTGTGACTAGGTAACTCTCCTGAACTGTAAATCAGTCATTTCTCCCAACAGATGTCAAAGAAAAGCTCTCTCACACACACACAGCAAGGATGGAGTGAAAAAGTGCGGTGCTTAAAGACACAGAGAGCAGGAAATGGCATTACCATAATCCCTAGGCCGTGCCGAGTTCAACGAGATATCCCGCTTGACCGTAGCTCGCTCGGTCTAGGCGCAGCGACCATTAGAAAAGTAGGCCCAAAATGAAGCCTGCACCACAACATCATTTGCTTTTGGGTGACAGCGGCGGAACTGTTAGGTTTAGAAGGACAATTCCACCACAGGAATGTTCCTAAGGTCCTCCCGATCTGTGCAAGCCTAACCTTGACCGTGTGGCATTAACCCTTAACAGTAAAACAGTTTTTTTGATCTCACAGATTACAATGACATCTCTCCCCATAGGAATACATTGCCTGCTCCCCAAAATTCAACCTGAAGCCTATGTGGGTTATGAATGCCGTATGAACCTGTCTTCGGTGACAGTCCATCAGAACCACTATGAGGTCTACCTGTGTTGATTCTAAGCTTCCTGAAGCAACCGGAAGTGGTTAAAATCACCCTAAAAGTGTATACCCATACCCTGCCTGCAGTTTGATAGACATAGGGCATTCAACCCTGTGTAGATCAGTCAATTCTTAACGTAAAGACTTAAAACTCAGGATTCTGTAAGTGGCTATGTCAATCAAGACATGTGTTTACTTATAGCTTCCTGTGCCAACCGGAAGTGCCATAATTGGTGTCTCAGGGGCTGTTTCGAGGGGTTAAAAAAAGTCAGTTCTCTCCAAGATTTCATATGTGTGACTAGGTAACTCTCCTGAACTGTAAATCAGTCATTTCTCCCAACAGATGTCAAAGAAAAGCTCTCTCACACACACACAGCAAGGATGGAGTGAAAAAGTGCGGTGCTTAAAGACACAGAGAGCAGGAAATGGCATTACCATAATCCCTAGGCCGTGCCGAGTTCAACGAGATATCCCGCTTGACCGTAGCTCGCTCGGTCTAGGCGCAGCGACCATTAGAAAAGTAGGCCCAAAATGAAGCCTGCACCACAACATCATTTGCTTTTGGGTGACAGCGGCGGAACTGTTAGGTTTAGAAGGACAATTCCACCACAGGAATGTTCCTAAGGTCCTCCCGATCTGTGCAAGCCTAACCTTGACCGTGTGGCATTAACCCTTAACAGTAAAACAGGTTTTTTGATCTCACAGATTACAATGACATCTCTCCCCATAGGAATACATTGCCTGCTCCCCTAAATTCAACCTGAAGCCTATGTGGGTTATGAATGCCGTATGAACCTGTCTTCGGTGACAGTCCATCAGAACCACTATGAGGTCTACCTGTGTTGATTCTAAGCTTCCTGGACCAACCGGAAGTGGTTAAAATCACCCTAAAAGTGTTTTGAAAAACATAACCTGTCATTATGAAAATCACTGTATTCAAACCTGTGTAGATCAGTCAATTCTTAACTTAAAGACTTAAAACTCAGGATTCTGTAAGTGGCTATGTCAATGAAGACATGTGTTTACTTATAGCTTCCTGTGCCAACCGGAAGTGCCATAATTGGTGTCTCAGGGGCTGTTTCGAGGGGTTAAAAAAAGTCAGTTCTCTCCAAGATTTCATATGTGTGACTAGGTAACTCTCCTGAACTGTAAATCAGTCATTTCTCCCAACAGATGTCAAAGAAAAGCTCTCTCACACACACACAGCAAGGATGGAGTGGAAAAGTGTGGTGCTTAAAGACACAGAGAGCAGGAAATGGCATTATCATAATCCCTAGGCCGTGCCGAGTTCAACGAGATATCCCGCTTGACCGTAGCTCGCTCGGTCTAGGCGCAGCGACCATTAGAAAAGTAGGCCCAAAATGAAGCCTGCACCACAACATCATTTGCTTTTGGGTGACAGTGGCGGAACTGTTAGGTTTAGAAGGACAATTCCACCACAGGAATGTTCCTAAGGTCCTCCCGATCTGTGCAAGCCTAACCTTGACCGTGTGGCATTAACCCTTAACAGTAAAACAGGTTTTTTGATCTCACAGATTACAATGACATCTCTCCCCATAGGAATACATTGCCTGCTCCCCTAAATTCAACCTGAAGCCTATGTGGGTTATGAATGCCGTATGAACCTGTCTTCGGTGACAGTCCATCAGAACCACTATGAGGTCTACCTGTGTTGATTCTAAGCTTCCTGAAGCAACCGGAAGTGGTTAAAATCACCCTAAAAGTGTATACCCATACCCTGCCTGCAGTTTGATAGACATAGGGCATTCAACCCTGTGTAGATCAGTCAATTCTTAACGTAAAGACTTCAAACTCAGGATTCTGTAAGTGGCTATGTCAATGAAGACATGTGTTTACTTATAGCTTCCTGTGCCAACCGGAAGTGCCATAATTGGTGTCTCAGGGGCTGTTTCGAGGGGTTAAAAAAAGTCAGTTCTCTCCAAGATTTCATATGTGTGACTAGGTAACTCTCCTGAACTGTAAATCAGTCATTTCTCCCAACAGATGTCAAAGAAAAGCTCTCTCACACACACACAGCAAGGATGGAGTGAAAAAGTGTGGTGCTTAAAGACACAGAGAGCAGGAAATGGCATTATCATAATCCCTAGGCCGTGCCGAGTTCAACGAGATATCCCGCTTGACCGTAGCTCGCTCGGTCTAGGCGCAGCGACCATTAGAAAAGTAGGCCCAAAATGAAGCCTGCACCACAACATCATTTGCTTTTGGGTGACAGTGGCGGAACTGTTAGGTTTAGAAGGACAATTCCAACACAGGAATGTTCCTAAGGTCCTCCCGATCTGTGCAAGCCTAACCTTGACCGTGTGGCATTAACCCTTAACAGTAAAACAGGTTTTTTGATCTCACAGATTACAATGACATCTCTCCCCATAGGAATACATTGCCTGCTCCCCTAAATTCAACCTGAAGCCTATGTGGGTTATGAATGCCGTATGAACCTGTCTTCGGTGACAGTCCATCAGAACCACTATGAGGTCTACCTGTGTTGATTCTAAGCTTCCTGAAGCAACCGGAAGTGGTTAAAATCACCCTAAAAGTGTATACCCATACCCTGCCTGCAGTTTGATAGACATAGGGCATTCAACCCTGTGTAGATCAGTCAATTCTTAACGTAAAGACTTAAAACTCAGGATTCTGTAAGAGGCTACCTCAGTCAAGACATGTGTTTACCTATAGCTTCCTGTGCCAACCGGAAGTGCCTTTAATTGGGTCACACTGTCTGTTTCGAAGGGTTAAAAAAGTCTGATCTCTCCAAGATTTCATATGTGTGACTAGGTAACCCTCCTGAACTGTAAATCAGTCATTTCTCCCAACAGATGTCAAAGAAAAGCTCTCTCACACACACACAGGAAGGATGGAGTGAAAAAGTGCGGTGCTTAAAGACACAGAGAGCAGGAAATGGCATTACCATAATCCCTAGGCCGTGCCGAGTTCAACGAGATATCCCGCTTGACCGTAGCTCGCTCGGTCTAGGCGCAGCGACCATTAGAAAAGTAGGCCCAAAATGAAGCCTGCACCACAACATCATTTGCTTTTGGGTGACAGCGGCGGAACTGTTAGGTTTAGAAGGACAATTCCACCACAGGAATGTTCCTAAGGTCCTCCCGATCTGTGCAAGCCTAACCTTGACCGTGTGGCATTAACCCTTAACAGTAAAACAGGTTTTTTGATCTCACAGATTACAATGACATCTCTCCCCATAGGAATACATTGCCTGCTCCCCTAAATTCAACCTGAAGCCTATGTGGGTTATGAATGCCGTATGAACCTGTCTTCGGTGACAGTCCATCAGAACCACTATGAGGTCTACCTGTGTTGATTCTAAGCTTCCTGAAGCAACCGGAAGTGGTTAAAATCACCCTAAAAGTGTATACCCATACCCTGCCTGCAGTTTGATAGACATAGGGCATTCAACCCTGTGTAGATCAGTCAATTCTTAACGTAAAGACTTAAAACTCAGGATTCTGTAAGAGGCTACCTCAGTCAAGACATGGGTTTACCTATAGCTTCCTGTGCCAACCGGAAGTGCCTTTAATTGGGTCACACTGTCTGTTTCGAAGGGTTAAAAAAGTCTGATCTCTCCAAGATTTCATATGTGTGACTAGGTAACCCTCCTGAACTGTAAATCAGTCATTTCTCCCAACAGATGTCAAAGAAAAGCTCTCTCACACACACACAGGAAGGATGGAGTGAAAAAGTGCGGTGCTTAAAGACACAGAGAGCAGGAAATGGCATTGCCATAATCCCTAGGCCGTGCTGAGTTCAACGAGATATCCCGCTTGACCGTAGCTCGCTCGGTCTAGGCGCAGCGACCATTAGAAAAGTAGGCCCAAAATGAAGCCTGCACCACAACATCATTTGCTTTTGGGTGACAGCGGCGGAACTGTTAGGTTTAGAAGGACAATTCCACCACAGGAATGTTCCTAAGGTCCTCCCGATCTGTGCAAGCCTAACCTTGACCGTGTGGCATTAACCCTTAACAGTAAAACAGGTTTTTTGATCTCACAGATTACAATGACATCTCTCCCCATAGGAATACATTGCCTGCTCCCCTAAATTCAACCTGAAGCCTATGTGGGTTATGAATGCCGTATGAACCTGTCTTCGGTGACAGTCCATCAGAACCACTATGAGGTCTACCTGTGTTGATTCTAAGCTTCCTGAAGCAACCGGAAGTGGTTAAAATCACCCTAAAAGTGTATACCCATACCCTGCCTGCAGTTTGATAGACATAGGGCATTCAACCCTGTGTAGATCAGTCAATTCTTAACGTAAAGACTTAAAACTCAGGATTCTGTAAGAGGCTACCTCAGTCAAGACATGGGTTTACCTATAGCTTCCTGTGCCAACCGGAAGTGCCTTTAATTGGGTCACACTGTCTGTTTCGAAGGGTTAAAAAAGTCTGATCTCTCCAAGATTTCATATGTGTGACTAGGTAACCCTCCTGAACTGTAAATCAGTCATTTCTCCCAACAGATGTCAAAGAAAAGCTCTCTCACACACACACAGGAAGGATGGAGTGAAAAAGTGCGGTGCTTAAAGACACAGAGAGCAGGAAATGGCATTGCCATAATCCCTAGGCCGTGCTGAGTTCAACGAGATATCCCGCTTGACCGTAGCTCGCTCGGTCTAGGCGCAGCGACCATTAGAAAAGTAGGCCCAAAATGAAGCCTGCACCACAACATCATTTGCTTTTGGGTGACAGCGGCGGAACTGTTAGGTTTAGAAGGACAATTCCACCACAGGAATGTTCCTAAGGTCCTCCCGATCTGTGCAAGCCTAACCTTGACCGTGTGGCATTAACCCTTAACAGTAAAACAGGTTTTTTGATCTCACAGATTACAATGACATCTCTCCCCATAGGAATACATTGCCTGCTCCCCTAAATTCAACCTGAAGCCTATGTGGGTTATGAATGCCGTATGAACCTGTCTTCGGTGACAGTCCATCAGAACCACTATGAGGTCTACCTGTGTTGATTCTAAGCTTCCTGAAGCAACCGGAAGTGGTTAAAATCACGCTAAAAGTGTATACCCATACCCTGCCTGCAGTTTGATAGACATAGGGCATTCAACCCTGTGTAGATCAGTCAATTCTTACCGTAAAGACTTAAAACTCAGGATTATGTAAGTGGCTATGTCAATCAAGACATGTGTTTACTTATAGCTTCCTGTGCCAACCGGAAGTGCCATAATTGGTGTCTCAGGGGCTGTTTCGAGGGGTTAAAAAAAGTCAGTTCTCTCCAAGATTTCATATGTGTGACTAGGTAACTCTCCTGAACTGTAAATCAGTCATTTCTCCCAACAGATGTCAAAGAAAAGCTCTCTCACACACACACAGCAAGGATGGAGTGAAAAAGTGTGGTGCTTAAAGACACAGAGAGCAGGAAATGGCATTATCATAATCCCTAGGCCGTGCCGAGTTCAACGAGATATCCCGCTTGACCGTAGCTCGCTCGGTCTAGGCGCAGCGACCATTAGAAAAGTAGGCCCAAAATGAAGCCTGCACCACAACATCATTTGCTTTTGGGTGACAGTGGCGGAACTGTTAGGTTTAGAAGGACAATTCCAACACAGGAATGTTCCTAAGGTCCTCCCGATCTGTGCAAGCCTAACCTTGACCGTGTGGCATTAACCCTTAACAGTAAAACAGGTTTTTTGATCTCACAGATTACAATGACATCTCTCCCCATAGGAATACATTGCCTGCTCCCCTAAATTCAACCTGAAGCCTATGTGGGTTATGAATGCCGTATGAACCTGTCTTCGGTGACAGTCCATCAGAACCACTATGAGGTCTACCTGTGTTGATTCTAAGCTTCCTGAAGCAACCGGAAGTGGTTAAAATCACCCTAAAAGTGTATACCCATACCCTGCCTGCAGTTTGATAGACATAGGGCATTCAACCCTGTGTAGATCAGTCAATTCTTAACGTAAAGACTTAAAACTCAGGATTCTGTAAGAGGCTACCTCAGTCAAGACATGTGTTTACCTATAGCTTCCTGTGCCAACCGGAAGTGCCTTTAATTGGGTCACACTGTCTGTTTCGAAGGGTTAAAAAAGTCTGATCTCTCCAAGATTTCATATGTGTGACTAGGTAACCCTCCTGAACTGTAAATCAGTCATTTCTCCCAACAGATGTCAAAGAAAAGCTCTCTCACACACACACAGGAAGGATGGAGTGAAAAAGTGCGGTGCTTAAAGACACAGAGAGCAGGAAATGGCATTACCATAATCCCTAGGCCGTGCCGAGTTCAACGAGATATCCCGCTTGACCGTAGCTCGCTCGGTCTAGGCGCAGCGACCATTAGAAAAGTAGGCCCAAAATGAAGCCTGCACCACAACATCATTTGCTTTTGGGTGACAGCGGCGGAACTGTTAGGTTTAGAAGGACAATTCCACCACAGGAATGTTCCTAAGGTCCTCCCGATCTGTGCAAGCCTAACCTTGACCGTGTGGCATTAACCCTTAACAGTAAAACAGGTTTTTTGATCTCACAGATTACAATGACATCTCTCCCCATAGGAATACATTGCCTGCTCCCCTAAATTCAACCTGAAGCCTATGTGGGTTATGAATGCCGTATGAACCTGTCTTCGGTGACAGTCCATCAGAACCACTATGAGGTCTACCTGTGTTGATTCTAAGCTTCCTGAAGCAACCGGAAGTGGTTAAAATCACCCTAAAAGTGTATACCCATACCCTGCCTGCAGTTTGATAGACATAGGGCATTCAACCCTGTGTAGATCAGTCAATTCTTAACGTAAAGACTTAAAACTCAGGATTCTGTAAGAGGCTACCTCAGTCAAGACATGGGTTTACCTATAGCTTCCTGTGCCAACCGGAAGTGCCTTTAATTGGGTCACACTGTCTGTTTCGAAGGGTTAAAAAAGTCTGATCTCTCCAAGATTTCATATGTGTGACTAGGTAACCCTCCTGAACTGTAAATCAGTCATTTCTCCCAACAGATGTCAAAGAAAAGCTCTCTCACACACACACAGGAAGGATGGAGTGAAAAAGTGCGGTGCTTAAAGACACAGAGAGCAGGAAATGGCATTGCCATAATCCCTAGGCCGTGCTGAGTTCAACGAGATATCCCGCTTGACCGTAGCTCGCTCGGTCTAGGCGCAGCGACCATTAGAAAAGTAGGCCCAAAATGAAGCCTGCACCACAACATCATTTGCTTTTGGGTGACAGCGGCGGAACTGTTAGGTTTAGAAGGACAATTCCACCACAGGAATGTTCCTAAGGTCCTCCCGATCTGTGCAAGCCTAACCTTGACCGTGTGGCATTAACCCTTAACAGTAAAACAGGTTTTTTGATCTCACAGATTACAATGACATCTCTCCCCATAGGAATACATTGCCTGCTCCCCTAAATTCAACCTGAAGCCTATGTGGGTTATGAATGCCGTATGAACCTGTCTTCGGTGACAGTCCATCAGAACCACTATGAGGTCTACCTGTGTTGATTCTAAGCTTCCTGAAGCAACCGGAAGTGGTTAAAATCACGCTAAAAGTGTATACCCATACCCTGCCTGCAGTTTGATAGACATAGGGCATTCAACCCTGTGTAGATCAGTCAATTCTTACCGTAAAGACTTAAAACTCAGGATTATGTAAGTGGCTATGTCAATCAAGACATGTGTTTACTTATAGCTTCCTGTGCCAACCGGAAGTGCCATAATTGGTGTCTCAGGGGCTGTTTCGAGGGGTTAAAAAAAGTCAGTTCTCTCCAAGATTTCATATGTGTGACTAGGTAACTCTCCTGAACTGTAAATCAGTCATTTCTCCCAACAGATGTCAAAGAAAAGCTCTCTCACACACACACAGCAAGGATGGAGTGAAAAAGTGCGGTGCTTAAAGACACAGAGAGCAGGAAATGGCATTACCATAATCCCTAGGCCGTGCCGAGTTCAACGAGATATCCCGCTTGACCGTAGCTCGCTCGGTCTAGGCGCAGCGACCATTAGAAAAGTAGGCCCAAAATGAAGCCTGCACCACAACATCATTTGCTTTTGGGTGACAGCGGCGGAACTGTTAGGTTTAGAAGGACAATTCCACCACAGGAATGTTCCTAAGGTCCTCCCGATCTGTGCAAGCCTAACCTTGACCGTGTGGCATTAACCCTTAACAGTAAAACAGGTTTTTTGATCTCACAGATTACAATGACATCTCTCCCCATAGGAATACATTGCCTGCTCCCCTAAATTCAACCTGAAGCCTATGTGGGTTATGAATGCCGTATGAACCTGTCTTCGGTGACAGTCCATCAGAACCACTATGAGGTCTACCTGTGTTGATTCTAAGCTTCCTGAAGTAACCGGAAGTGGTTAAAATCACCCTAAAAGTGTATACCCATACCCTGCCTGCAGTTTGATAGACATAGGGCATTCAACCCTGTGTAGATCAGTCAATTCTTAACGTAAAGACTTAAAACTCAGGATTCTGTAAGTGGCTATGTCAATCAAGACATGTGTTTACTTATAGCTTCCTGTGCCAACCGGAAGTGCCATAATTGGTGTCTCAGGGGCTGTTTCGAGGGGTTAAAAAAAGTCAGTTCTCTCCAAGATTTCATATGTGTGACTAGGTAACTCTCCTGAACTGTAAATCAGTCATTTCTCCCAACAGATGTCAAAGAAAAGCTCTCTCACACACACACAGCAAGGATGGAGTGAAAAAGTGCGGTGCTTAAAGACACAGAGAGCAGGAAATGGCATTACCATAATCCCTAGGCCGTGCCGAGTTCAACGAGATATCCCGCTTGACCGTAGCTCGCTCGGTCTAGGCGCAGCGACCATTAGAAAAGTAGCCCCAAAATGAAGCCTGCACCACAACATCATTTGCTTTTGGGTGACAGCGGCGGAACTGTTAGGTTTAGAAGGACAATTCCACCACAGGAATGTTCCTAAGGTCCTCCCGATCTGTGCAAGCCTAACCTTGACCGTGTGGCATTAACCCTTAACAGTAAAACAGGTTTTTTGATCTCACAGATTACAATGACATCTCTCCCCATAGGAATACATTGCCTGCTCCCCTAAATTCAACCTGAAGCCTATGTGGGTTATGAATGCCGTATGAACCTGTCTTCGGTGACAGTCCATCAGAACCACTATGAGGTCTACCTGTGTTGATTCTAAGCTTCCTGAAGCAACCGGAAGTGGTTAAAATCACCCTAAAAGTGTATACCCATACCCTGCCTGCAGTTTGATAGACATAGGGCATTCAACCCTGTGTAGATCAGTCAATTCTTAACGTAAAGACTTAAAACTCAGGATTCTGTAAGAGGCTACCTCAGTCAAGACATGTGTTTACCTATAGCTTCCTGTGCCAACCGGAAGTGCCTTTAATTGGGTCACACTGTCTGTTTCGAAGGGTTAAAAAAGTCACATCTCTCCAAAACTTCATATGTGTGACTAGGTAACCCTTCTGAACTGTAAATCAGTCATTTCTCCCAACAGATGTCAAAGAAAAGCTCCCTCACACACACACAGGAAGGATGGAGTGACAAAGTGCGGTGCTTAAATACACAGAGAGCAGGCAATGGCATTACCATAATCCCTAGGCCGTGCCGAGTTCAACGAGATATCCCGCTTGACCGTAGCTCGCTCGGTCTAGGCGCAGCGACCATTAGAAAAGTAGGCCCAAAATGAAGCCTGCACCACAACATCATTTGCTTTTGGGTGACAGCGGCGGAACCGTTAGGTTTAGAAGGACAATTCCCCCACAGGAATGTTCCTAAGGTCCTCCCGATCCGTGCAAGCCTAACCTTGACCGTGTGGCATTAACCCTTAACAGTTAAAATAAGGTGTTTATATCAAACAGTTTGCATTGATTTCTCTCCCCATAGGAATACATTGCCTGCACCCCTAAATTCAACCTGAAGCCTATATGGGTTATGAATGCCGTATGAACCTGTCTTCTGTAACAGTCCATCAGGCCACTATGAGGTCTACCTGTGTTGATTCTAAGCTTCCTGGACCAACCGGAAGTGGTTAAAATCACCCTAAAAGTGTTTTGAAAAACATAGCCTGTCATTATGAAAATCACTGAATTCAAACCTGTGTAGATCAGTCAATTCTTAACTTAAAGACTTAAAACTCAGGATTCTGTAAGTGGCTATGTCAATGAAGACATGTGTTTACTTATATTTTCCTGTGCCAACCGGAAGTGCCATAATTGGTGTCTCAGGGGCTGTTTCGAGGGGTTAAAAAAGTCTGATCTCTCCAAGATTTCATATGTGTGACTAGGTAACCCTCCTGAACTGTAAATCAGTCATTTCTCCCAACAGATGTCAAAGAAAAGCTCTCTCACACACACACAGCAAGGATGGAGTGAAAAAGTGCGGTGCTTAAAGACACAGAGAGCAGGAAATGGCATTACCATAATCCCTAGGCCGTGCCGAGTTCAACGAGATATCCCGCTTGACCGTAGCTCGCTCGGTCTAGGCGCAGCGACCATTAGAAAAGTAGGCCCAAAATGAAGCCTGCACCACAACATCATTTGCTTTTGGGTGACAGCGGCGGAACTGTTAGGTTTAGAAGGACAATTCCACCACAGGAATGTTCCTAAGGTCCTCCCGATCTGTGCAAGCCTAACCTTGACCGTGTGGCATTAACCCTTAACAGTAAAACAGGTTTTTTGATCTCACAGATTACAATGACATCTCTCCCCATAGGAATACATTGCCTGCTCCCCTAAATTCAACCTGAAGCCTATGTGGGTTATGAATGCCGTATGAACCTGTCTTCGGTGACAGTCCATCAGAACCACTATGAGGTCTACCTGTGTTGATTCTAAGCTTCCTGAAGCAACCGGAAGTGGTTAAAATCACCCTAAAAGTGTATACCCATACCCTGCCTGCAGTTTGATAGACATAGGGCATTCAACCCTGTGTAGATCAGTCAATTCTTAACGTAAAGACTTAAAACTCAGGATTCTGTAAGAGGCTACCTCAGTCAAGACATGTGTTTACCTATAGCTTCCTGTGCCAACCGGAAGTGCCTTTAATTGGGTCACACTGTCTGTTTCGAAGGGTTAAAAAAGTCACATCTCTCCAAAACTTCATATGTGTGACTAGGTAACCCTTCTGAACTGTAAATCAGTCATTTCTCCCAACAGATGTCAAAGAAAAGCTCCCTCACACACACACAGGAAGGATGGAGTGACAAAGTGCGGTGCTTAAATACACAGAGAGCAGGCAATGGCATTACCATAATCCCTAGGCCGTGCCGAGTTCAACGAGATATCCCGCTTGACCGTAGCTCGCTCGGTCTAGGCGCAGCGACCATTAGAAAAGTAGGCCCAAAATGAAGCCTGCACCACAACATCATTTGCTTTTGGGTGACAGCGGCGGAACCGTTAGGTTTAGAAGGACAATTCCCCCACAGGAATGTTCCTAAGGTCCTCCCGATCCGTGCAAGCCTAACCTTGACCGTGTGGCATTAACCCTTAACAGTTAAAATAAGGTGTTTATATCAAACAGTTTGCATTGATTTCTCTCCCCATAGGAATACATTGCCTGCACCCCTAAATTCAACCTGAAGCCTATATGAGTTATGAATGCCGTATGAACCTGTCTTCTGTAACAGTCCATCAGGCCACTATGAGGTCTACCTGTGTTGATTCTAAGCTTCCTGGACCAACCGGAAGTGGTTAAAATCACCCTAAAAGTGTTTTGAAAAACATAACCTGTCATTATGAAAATCACTGTATTCAAACCTGTGTAGATCAGTCAATTCTTAACTTAAAGACTTAAAACTCAGGATTCTGTAAGTGGCTATGTCAATGAAGACATGTGTTTACTTATAGCTTCCTGTGCCAACCGGAAGTGCCATAATTGGTGTCTCAGGGCTGTTTCGAGGGGTTAAAAAAGTCAGATCTCTCCAAGATTTCATATGTGTGACTAGGTAACCCTCCTGAACTGTAAATCAGTCATTTCTCCCAACAGATGTCAAAGAAAAGCTCCCTCACACACACACAGCAAGGATGGAGTGAAAAAGTGCGGTGCTTAAAGACACAGAGAGCAGGAAATGGCATTACCATAATCCCTAGGCCGTGCCGAGTTCAACGAGATATCCCGCTTGACCGTAGCTCGCTCGGTCTAGTCGCAGCGACCATTAGAAAAGTAGGCCCAAAATGAAGCCTGCACCACAACATAATTTGCTTTTGGGTGACAGCGGCAGAACTGTTAGGTTTAGAAGGACAATTCCACCACAGGAATGTTCCTAAGGTCCTCCCGATCTGTGCAAGCCTAACCTTGACCGTGTGGCATTAACCCTTAACAGTAAAACAGGTTTTTTGATCTCACAGATTACAATGACATCTCTCCCCATAGGAATACATTGCCTGCTCCCCTAAATTCAACCTGAAGCCTATGTGGGTTATGAATGCCGTATGAACCTGTCTTCGGTGACAGTCCATCAGAACCACTATGAGGTCTACCTGTGTTGATTCTAAGCTTCCTGAAGCAACCGGAAGTGGTTAAAATCACCCTAAAAGTGTATACCCATACCCTGCCTGCAGTTTGATAGACATAGGGCATTCAACCCTGTGTAGATCAGTCAATTCTTAACGTAAAGACTTAAAACTCAGGATTCTGTAAGAGGCTACCTCAGTCAAGACATGTGTTTACCTATAGCTTCCTGTGCCAACCGGAAGTGCCTTTAATTGGGTCACACTGTCTGTTTCGAAGGGTTAAAAAAGTCACATCTCTCCAAAACTTCATATGTGTGACTAGGTAACCCTTCTGAACTGTAAATCAGTCATTTCTCCCAACAGATGTCAAAGAAAAGCTCCCTCACACACACACAGGAAGGATGGAGTGACAAAGTGCGGTGCTTAAATACACAGAGAGCAGGCAATGGCATTACCATAATCCCTAGGCCGTGCCGAGTTCAACGAGATATCCCGCTTGACCGTAGCTCGCTCGGTCTAGGCGCAGCGACCATTAGAAAAGTAGGCCCAAAATGAAGCCTGCACCACAACATCATTTGCTTTTGGGTGACAGCGGCGGAACTGTTAGGTTTAGAAGGACAATTCCACCACAGGAATGTTCCTAAGGTCCTCCCGATCCGTGCAAGCCTAACCTTGACCGTGTGGCATTAACCCTTAACAGTTAAAATAAGGTGTTTATATCAAACAGTTTGCATTGATTTCTCTCCCCATAGGAATACATTGCCTGCACCCCTAAATTCAACCTGAAGCCTATATGGGTTATGAATGCCGTATGAACCTGTCTTCTGTAACAGTCCATCAGGCCACTATGAGGTCTACCTGTGTTGATTCTAAGCTTCCTGGACCAACCGGAAGTGGTTAAAATCACCCTAAAAGTGTTTTGAAAAACATAACCTGTCATTATGAAAATCACTGTATTCAAACCTGTGTAGATCAGTCAATTCTTAACTTAAAGACTTAAAACTCAGGATTCTGTAAGTGGCTATGTCAATGAAGACATGTGTTTACTTATAGCTTCCTGTGCCAACCGGAAGTGCCATAATTGGTGTCTCAGGGGCTGTTTCGAGGGGTTAAAAAAGTCAGATCTCTCCAAGATTTCATATGTATGACTAGGTAACCCTCCTGAACTGTAAATCAGTCATTTCTCCCAACAGATGTCAAAGAAAAGCTCCCTCACACACACACAGGAAGGATGGAGTGACAAAGTGCGGTGCTTAAAGACACAGAGAGCAGGCCTTACCATAATCCCTAGGCCGTGCCGAGTTCAACGAGATATCCCGCTTGACCGTAGCTCGCTCGGTCTAGGCGCAGCGACCATTAGAAAAGTAGGCCCAAAATGAAGCCTGTCCAACAACGTCATTTGATTTTGGGTGACAGTGAGAGAACCGTTAGGGTGAGAAGCACAATTCGACCTCAGGTACGTTCCTGAGGTCCTCCCGATCCGTGCAAGCCTAACCTTGACCATGTGGCATTAACCCTTAACAGTTAAAATAAGGTGTTTATATTAAACAGTTTGCATTGATTTCTCTCCCCATAGGAATACATTGCCTGCACCCCTAAATTCAACCTGAAGCCTATATGGGTTATGAATGCCGTATGAACCTGTCTTCTGTAACAGTCCATCAGGCCACTATGAGGTCTACCTGTGTTGATTCTAAGCTTCCTGGACCAACCGGAAGTGGTTAAAATCACCCTAAAAGTGTTTTGAAAAACATAACCTGTCATTATGAAAATCACTGAATTCAAACCTGTGTAGATCAGTCAATTCTTAACTTAAAGACTTAAAACTCAGGATTCTGTAAGTGGCTATGTCAATGAAGACATGTGTTTACTTATAGCTTCCTGTGCCAACCGGAAGTGCCATAATTGGTGTCTCAGGGGCTGTTTCGAGGGGTTAAAAAAGTCTGATCTCTCCAAGATTTCATATGTGTGACTAGGTAACCCTCCTGAACTGTAAATCAGTCATTTCTCCCAACAGATGTCAAAGAAAAGCTCTCTCACACACACACAGCAAGGATGGAGTGAAAAAGTGCGGTGCTTAAAGACACAGAGAGCAGGAAATGGCATTACCATAATCCCTAGGCCGTGCCGAGTTCAACGAGATATCCCGCTTGACCGTAGCTCGCTCGGTCTAGGCGCAGCGACCATTAGAAAAGTAGGCCCAAAATGAAGCCTGCACCACAACATCATTTGCTTTTGGGTGACAGAGGCGGAACTGTTAGGTTTAGAAGGACAATTCCACCACAGGAATGTTCCTAAGGTCCTCCCGATCTGTGCAAGCCTAACCTTGACCGTGTGGCATTAACCCTTAACAGTAAAACAGGTTTTTTGATCTCACAGATTACAATGACATCTCTCCCCATAGGAATACATTGCCTGCTCCCCTAAATTCAACCTGAAGCCTATGTGGGTTATGAATGCCGTATGAACCTGTCTTCGGTGACAGTCCATCAGAACCACTATGAGGTCTACCTGTGTTGATTCTAAGCTTCCTGAAGCAACCGGAAGTGGTTAAAATCACCCTAAAAGTGTATACCCATACCCTGCCTGCAGTTTGATAGACATAGGGCATTCAACCCTGTGTAGATCAGTCAATTCTTAACGTAAAGACTTAAAACTCAGGATTCTGTAAGAGGCTACCTCAGTCAAGACATGTGTTTACCTATAGCTTCCTGTGCCAACCGGAAGTGCCTTTAATTGGGTCACACTGTCTGTTTCGAAGGGTTAAAAAAGTCACATCTCTCCAAAACTTCATATGTGTGACTAGGTAACCCTTCTGAACTGTAAATCAGTCATTTCTCCCAACAGATGTCAAAGAAAAGCTCCCTCACACACACACAGGAAGGATGGAGTGACAAAGTGCGGTGCTTAAATACACAGAGAGCAGGCAATGGCATTACCATAATCCCTAGGCCGTGCCGAGTTCAACGAGATATCCCGCTTGACCGTAGCTCGCTCGGTCTAGGCGCAGCGACCATTAGAAAAGTAGGCCCAAAATGAAGCCTGCACCACAACATCATTTGCTTTTGGGTGACAGCGGCGGAACCGTTAGGTTTAGAAGGACAATTCCACCACAGGAATGTTCCTAAGGTCCTCTCGATCCGTGCAAGCCTAACCTTGACCGTGTGGCATTAACCCTTAACAGTTAAAATAAGGTGTTTATATCAAACAGTTTGCATTGATTTCTCTCCCCATAGGAATACATTGCCTGCACCCCTAAATTCAACCTGAAGCCTATATGGGTTATGAATGCCGTATGAACCTGTCTTCTGTAACAGTCCATCAGGCCACTATGAGGTCTACCTGTGTTGATTCTAAGCTTCCTGGACCAACCGGAAGTGGTTAAAATCACCCTAAAAGTGTTTTGAAAAACATAACCTGTCATTATGAAAATCACTGTATTCAAACCTGTGTAGATCAGTCAATTCTTAACTTAAAGACTTAAAACTCAGGATTCTGTAAGTGGCTATGTCAATGAAGACATGTGTTTACTTATAGCTTCCTGTGCCAACCGGAAGTGCCATAATTGGTGTCTCAGGGGCTGTTTCGAGGGGTTAAAAAAGTCAGATCTCTCCAAGATTTCATATGTATGACTAGGTAACCCTCCTGAACTGTAAATCAGTCATTTCTCCCAACAGATGTCAAAGAAAAGCTCCCTCACACACACACAGGAAGGATGGAGTGACAAAGTGCGGTGCTTAAAGACACAGAGAGCAGGCCTTACCATAATCCCTAGGCCGTGCCGAGTTCAACGAGATATCCCGCTTGACCGTAGCTCGCTCGGTCTAGGCGCAGCGACCATTAGAAAAGTAGGCCCAAAATGAAGCCTGTCCAACAACGTCATTTGATTTTGGGTGACAGTGAGAGAACCGTTAGGGTGAGAAGCACAATTCGACCTCAGGTACGTTCCTGAGGTCCTCCCGATCCGTGCAAGCCTAACCTTGACCATGTGGCATTAACCCTTAACAGTTAAAATAAGGTGTTTATATCAAACAGTTTGCATTGATTTCTCTCCCCATAGGAATACATTGCCTGCACCCCTAAATTCAACCTGAAGCCTATATGGGTTATGAATGCCGTATGAACCTGTCTTCTGTAACAGTCCATCAGGCCACTATGAGGTCTACCTGTGTTGATTCTAAGCTTCCTGGACCAACCGGAAGTGGTTAAAATCACCCTAAAAGTGTTTTGAAAAACATAACCTGTCATTATGAAAATCACTGAATTCAAACCTGTGTAGATCAGTCAATTCTTAACTTAAAGACTTAAAACTCAGGATTCTGTAAGTGGCTATGTCAATGAAGACATGTGTTTACTTATAGCTTCCTGTGCCAACCGGAAGTGCCATAATTGGTGTCTCAGGGGCTGTTTCGAGGGGTTAAAAAAGTCTGATCTCTCCAAGATTTCATATGTGTGACTAGGTAACCCTCCTGAACTGTAAATCAGTCATTTCTCCCAACAGATGTCAAAGAAAAGCTCTCTCACACACACACAGCAAGGATGGAGTGAAAAAGTGCGGTGCTTAAAGACACAGAGAGCAGGAAATGGCATTACCATAATCCCTAGGCCGTGCCGAGTTCAACGAGATATCCCGCTTGACCGTAGCTCGCTCGGTCTAGGCGCAGCGACCATTAGAAAAGTAGGCCCAAAATGAAGCCTGCACCACAACATCATTTGCTTTTGGGTGACAGCGGCGGAACTGTTAGGTTTAGAAGGACAATTCCACCACAGGAATGTTCCTAAGGTCCTCCCGATCTGTGCAAGCCTAACCTTGACCGTGTGGCATTAACCCTTAACAGTAAAACAGGTTTTTTGATCTCACAGATTACAATGAAATCTCTCCCCATAGGAATACATTGCCTGCTCCCCTAAATTCAACCTGAAGCCTATGTGGGTTATGAATGCCGTATGAACCTGTCTTCGGTGACAGTCCATCAGAACCACTATGAGGTCTACCTGTGTTGATTCTAAGCTTCCTGAAGCAACCGGAAGTGGTTAAAATCACCCTAAAAGTGTATACCCATACCCTGCCTGCAGTTTGATAGACATAGGGCATTCAACCCTGTGTAGATCAGTCAATTCTTAACGTAAAGACTTAAAACTCAGGATTCTGTAAGAGGCTACCTCAGTCAAGACATGTGTTTACCTATAGCTTCCTGTGCCAACCGGAAGTGCCTTTAATTGGGTCACACTGTCTGTTTCGAAGGGTTAAAAAAGTCACATCTCTCCAAAACTTCATATGTGTGACTAGGTAACCCTTCTGAACTGTAAATCAGTCATTTCTCCCAACAGATGTCAAAGAAAAGCTCCCTCACACACACACAGGAAGGATGGAGTGACAAAGTGCGGTGCTTAAATACACAGAGAGCAGGCAATGGCATTACCATAATCCCTAGGCCGTGCCGAGTTCAACGAGATATCCCGCTTGACCGTAGCTCGCTCGGTCTAGGCGCAGCGACCATTAGAAAAGTAGGCCCAAAATGAAGCCTGCACCACAACATCATTTGCTTTTGGGTGACAGCGGCGGAACTGTTAGGTTTAGAAGGACAATTCCACCACAGGAATGTTCCTAAGGTCCTCCCGATCTGTGCAAGCCTAACCTTGACCGTGTGGCATTAACCCTTAACAGTAAAACAGGTTTTTTGATCTCACAGATTACAATGACATCTCTCCCCATAGGAATACATTGCCTGCTCCCCTAAATTCAACCTGAAGCCTATGTGGGTTATGAATGCCGTATGAACCTGTCTTCGGTGACAGTCCATCAGAACCACTATGAGGTCTACCTGTGTTGATTCTAAGCTTCCTGAAGCAACCGGAAGTGGTTAAAATCACCCTAAAAGTGTATACCCATACCCTGCCTGCAGTTTGATAGACATAGGGCATTCAACCCTGTGTAGATCAGTCAATTCTTAACGTAAAGACTTAAAACTCAGGATTCTGTAAGAGGCTACCTCAGTCAAGACATGTGTTTACCTATAGCTTCCTGTGCCAACCGGAAGTGCCTTTAATTGGGTCACACTGTCTGTTTCGAAGGGTTAAAAAAGTCACATCTCTCCAAAACTTCATATGTGTGACTAGGTAACCCTTCTGAACTGTAAATCAGTCATTTCTCCCAACAGATGTCAAAGAAAAGCTCCCTCACACACACACAGGAAGGATGGAGTGACAAAGTGCGGTGCTTAAATACACAGAGAGCAGGCAATGGCATTACCATAATCCCTAGGCCGTGCCGAGTTCAACGAGATATCCCGCTTGACCGTAGCTCGCTCGGTCTAGGCGCAGCGACCATTAGAAAAGTAGGCCCAAAATGAAGCCTGCACCACAACATCATTTGCTTTTGGGTGACAGCGGCGGAACCGTTAGGTTTAGAAGGACAATTCCACCACAGGAATGTTCCTAAGGTCCTCCCGATCCGTGCAAGCCTAACCTTGACCGTGTGGCATTAACCCTTAACAGTTAAAATAAGGTGTTTATATCAAACAGTTTGCATTGATTTCTCTCCCCATAGGAATACATTGCCTGCACCCCTAAATTCAACCTGAAGCCTATATGGGTTATGAATGCCGTATGAACCTGTCTTCTGTAACAGTCCATCAGGCCACTGTGAGGTCTACCTGTGTTGATTCTAAGCTTCCTGGACCAACCGGAAGTGGTTGAAATCACCCTAAAAGTGTTTTGAAAAACATAACCTGTCATTATGAAAATCACTGTATTCAAACCTGTGTAGATCAGTCAATTCTTAACTTAAAGACTTAAAACTCAGGATTCTGTAAGTGGCTATGTCAATGAAGACATGTGTTTACTTATAGCTTCCTGTGCCAACCGGAAGTGCCATAATTGGTGTCTCAGGGGCTGTTTCGAGGGGTTAAAAAAGTCTGATCTCTCCAAGATTTCATATGTGTGACTAGGTAACCCTCCTGAACTGTAAATCAGTCATTTCTCCCAACAGATGTCAAAGAAAAGCTCTCTCACACACACACAGGAAGGATGGAGTGAAAAAGTGCGGTGCTTAAAGACACAGAGAGCAGGAAATGGCATTACCATAAT